>NC_051083.1:21054497-21251997 GCF_004664715.2 Peromyscus leucopus
AGGTGGCCTTGGAGACAAGAGACATTGGATCTCCTGGGTATGGAAATTACAGGCAATTTTAACATGCCCATTGTGGGTGCTGGGAGCTGAACTCAGGTCCTCTGGAAGAACAGTCCTTGCTATTAACCCCTAGCCCTTTCCTCCAGCCTATGGCAGTACATACTGTTAACCACTGAGCCATTTCTCCAGCCCCTCCATCTTATTTTGTGAAACAGGGTCCCTCACTGAACCTGGAGCTCACCATTTGGCTAGGTTGGCTGACCAGTGAGCTCCAGGGATCTACCTGTTTCTGCTTCCTCAGCACTGGCATTACGAATGTATGCCTCTGTACCCACCTCTATGTGTGTGCTAAACATCAGAACTTAGCTTGGATGGCAAACACATTTTTCTTTACCAAGTCATCTCTCCAGTCAATCATACAAATGTATTTTACACATCTATGATAGAATCATGTTTCTCCCCCCCCCTTTTTTTGGTTTTTGGTTTTTCAAGACAGAGTTTCTCTGTGTTACAGCTCTGGCTGTCCTGGAACTCACTCTGTAGACCAGGCTGGCTTTGAACTCACAGAGATCCACCTGCCTCTGCCTCCTGAGTGCTGGGATTAGAGGCATGCACCACCACTGCTGGGCTCTCTTTTCCTTCTTTAGTCATCAGTATTTAGGATTGATATATTTTATATCTAACCTCTTTGGAATGCTGTTTGAATTTTTGGTATTTCACCGAGTATTTTTTACATTTTATTTCATGGAGGATAATTGTAGTTTTTTTGTGCTGTATTGAAATTTTTTTCAAGATAATGAAGGCTCAGAAATGAGCTGGCAAGTCTGGTAGTTAATCTTCATTGTCAGTTTGACTGGATTTTGATTTTGCTGGTTTGATTTTTTGAGACATAGTCTTTGATTGTCTTAGAACTTGCTTTGTAGAGTAGGCTGGCCTTGAACTCACAGAACTCTGTCTGCCTTTGCCTCCTGAATGTTGGGATTAAAGGTGTGCACCATCATACCTGGGTCTTGACTGGATTTTTTTTAACATTCACTTATTTGTTTGTATGTGTATGTGTGCCATGGCATGGCATGGCATGGCATGCATGACACATGACATGCATGTGGAAGTCACTGGCAACTCCCAGGAGTTGGTTCTTTTTTTTATACCATGTAGATTCAAACTCAGGGCATCAGGTTTGGGAGCAAGTGCATTGACCTCAGCCACCTCACTGGCCCCAACTTGACTAGATTTAGATTCACCCAGGAAACATGTTTCTGGATAGTTCTGTAAGGGCATTTCTAGTAAGTTTAACTGAGGGATGAGGACTCACCCTGAAAAAGAGCGCAGCGTTCATGTGGACTGGGCCTTAGAATGAATGAAAAGGAAGAGGTAAACTGAGCATTGGCCTTAGTCTCTCTCTGCTCCCTGAATGTGGATGCAATGTGACAAGCCCTGTCATGGTCCTGCTGCCACACCATCCCTGCCGTGATGTCCCATGGCATCATGAACTGCATTCTCAAACAGGAGACAGAAGAAGTCTTCCCTTATTTCTTGTCCAGTTGCTCTTGTCAGTATTTGTTACAGCATTGAGAAAAGGAACTAAGAGAGCAAGTGTTTTTCTTCTGTCCTGAAGAAGATTGTATAGAAGGCCATTGAGGTGCTCCAGCAAGTAAAGGCAGTTGCTGCCAATCCCATAACTTGAGTTTGTTCCCCAACACCCAGAGTGTAGAAAAGAACCCATTCCTGAAGGCTGGCCTCTGACCTCCACATGTGTAAGGTGTCAGAGACACATTTACACAATTAGTGTAGTTTTAAAAAAAAAGATCGTGTAAAGTTCGTTCTTTAGTTGTTTCATAGAATTGCCGGAAGTGCATTTGGTGTGGATTTCTTTGAATTTATTGTGTTTAGATTTTGCTTAGCTTCTTGAATCTCTAACTTTGTCTTTTGCTAAATTTGGAAAGGTTTTTTTTTTATTGTTTCTTCAAATAGATTTTCTGTTCTGTACTCTTGTTGTTTACTTCCTTGACCTCAAAGGCACCAAGTGTGTGTGTGTGTGTGTGTGTGTGCTGCATATGGATGCCAGAGGTAACCTTGGGTGGCATTCCTTGAGAGTTACATCCACCTTGTTTGGTTTTTTTGAGACAAGGTATCTTACTGGGATGTGGGGCTTGTCAATTAGGCTAGGAAGGCTGAGCAATGAGCCCCAAGAATTCTCGTTTTTCTCCCTCCCCAGTGCTGGAATTAAAAGCATGCACAACCATGTCTTGCTCCCTACCGTGGGTGCTAGGAATCAAACTCTGATCCATTTGCATGCCCAGCAAGCATTTTGCCAACTGCATTATCTCCACAGCCTACCTCCTTCCTCACTTCCCCCTGCAAAAAAACAAAACAAAACAAAACAAAATACCATTTTAGATGTTTCAGAATTATTCTGTGGATTCCTCTGGCAGTTTCTTTTCTTTCTTTTCAAATTACAATTTATTTAATTCAGGGCTGAATATTTGGTCCTAGTCTTCCTTGCTCTCAGCATCCCTCGGTTGCCTGTAGTTCTTTGTGTAAGGTTGAGACTTCCTGAGCTTTCCCCCTTCCATGTTAGTTTAGAATGTCTATTGGTATAGTCCTTGCTCAGGTCATATTTGTTTAGGTAACAATGTTGGTGAGACTTCATGGGTGTAACCTCCCTGTCATTTCTAGGAGATGCAGTCTCACAGGAAACTTCCTGATCCTCTGGTTCTTACAATTTCCACCCTCTCCTTCACAATGTTCCTTAAGCCTTAGGTGAAGGAGTTATGCTGTATATGTATTCCCTGGGACTGGGCTCCACCTGTCCACGTTTCGGTTGATTGTGGTTTTCTGTAGTGGTCTCCATCTGTTGCAAAGAGAAGTTTCCTTGATGAAGATGAGGACTACACTCATCCGTGGGTATGAGGACAAATGTTTAGAATGTAGGTAGGAATTATGGTGGTTTAGTAAAGTGGTGGCTGCAGGTTCTCCTCCAAGATCCACGACTTCACCAGCCTTGGGTAGTTGGTTGGGTTTCCAGGAGCAGATATGATTCCCCTCGTGTTGGACAGTCCTCAGTTACTATCAACAGTTACTCTCATGGGATGTATACCACCATTGCTCCCTTAGAGTTACTGTGCCATGCTGAGCATTGTTATGGTTCAGAGGTGTCATAGCTGGGTAGGATTGTCAGTTGCTTCCCTCCTTTGGCTGCTTGCATGGCACCTTATGGTACAATTAAAGCCAGTCTTCAAGGGAGGAGGCTTTCCGGTCACATCCAGCTTGGGTCCTCTGGGCCCTGTGTCTGAAATGCATGATGTCTTCAGGAATAGGGACTTACCTTTCACCTCTGGTGGGCAATCAAGAGCAATAGCAACAGCTACTCATGTTCTGGGAGTCTCCTGGACAACCCTGACCAGCAACTGTAAAGAGGGCTTCTCATGCCTGGTACTGGGGTTTTGTTAGATAGTCTATGGCTCTTGAGGGAGCATTGTCAGCCCAGGTCAGGAATTTATATTTAAACAGTACATGTATTATATATACATATATACAGACTTACATGTATTTTAGATAATTGGAGATAGATAGTAAATACTCTGATTCCTTATGACTTTCTCAGACATCGTTACTGTTATTTTACCCTCCTCCCTCCTGTTTGCCTTTCTGGGCTGGCTTACCTCAGTCAATATGATCTTTTCTAGTCCCATCCATTTATATACAAAGTTCATGATTTCATTTTTCTGTATAGCTGAATAATATCCCATAGTGCTCCATATTTTCATTCCCTATTTGTCAGTTGAGGGACATTTAGGTTGTTTCCACTTTGTAGCTATTGTGAATAGAGTATCACTAAATGTGGCTGAGTAAGAATCCGTGCAATAGAATGTCACATCCTTTAGCCATATGCCAAGGAGTGGTATATGTTCATATGGTAGATATATTTTTTAGCTTTTTGAATTCTTTACATATTCTGGTTATTAATCCTCTGTCAGAGTCTTTCCCCTTCTGCAGGCTTCCTCCTCACTTGACTGATTGCTTCTTTAGCTATACAGAAACCATTTGCGTTTATGAAGTCCTGTGTGTCAACAGTTGGCATTAATTCTTGAACAAATGATATCTTATTCAGTAAGTCCTTTCCTACACACCTATTTCATGTAGAGTACTAACTGTGTTTTCTTCTAGCAGTTTCAGATTTCATGTGTAGGTCTTTGATTCAGTTGGAGTTAGTTTCCTGTAAGGTAATAGATAGGGGTCAATTTTCACTTTTCTGCATGTGGACATCCAGATTCCCAGAACCATTTGTTGAAGGTATTTTCTTTTCTCCAGTGTATATTTTTGCTGTACTTATGTGTACTCATATTTGGGTCTTGGATTTTGTTCCTATGGTCTACATGTCTGTTTTTGTACCAGTACTGTATTGTTTTTACTACTATGGCTCTGTAATGTATCTTAAGATCTGGAATGCTAAGTCCACCAGTATTGTTCTTTTAGCTCAGGATTGTTTTGACTGGGATTTTTTTGTGGTTCCATATGAATTTTAGGTTAGTTTTTTTTCTATTTCTGTAAAGAATGAGATGGAGATTTTGATTAGGTTGCATTGAATCTATATATGGCTTTTGCTATAATGATCATTTTCATAATATTCTATCAACCCATGAGGATGGGATGTCTTTCTATTTCCTTGTAGTATCTTTATCTCTTCCTTCAGATGTTTAAAGTTTTCATTGTAGGCCTCCTTCACCTCCTTGGTTAGGTTCATTCCTAGATATTGTTGAGGCTATTGTGAATGGGAGTGTGTCCATGATCACTTTGTATATATGTTTTTGTTGGTATATAGAAAGACTTCTGATTTTTGCAAGTTGATTTTTATACTGCCGTGTTGCTGAAATTGTTTATTGTTTCTAGAAGTTTTCTGGTAGAATTTTTGGAATCTCTTATGTGTAATATCATGTCTTCTACAAATAAGGATACTTGACTTCTTTTCCTATTTTTAGCCTTTAATTTCCTTCTCCTGCCTTATTGCTCTAGCTAGTACTTTCAGCACTCTATTGAATAGGAGTGAGGACAGCCCTATCTCCTTCCTGACTTCAGTGGGATTATTTCAGCTTTTTCTCCATGTAGGATGATGTTGGCTGTGAATTTCTCATGTAGTTTTTATTATGCTGAGGTATGTTTCCTCTAGTCCTACTCTCTCTAGGGCATTTATTATGAAGGCACTTTGTCAAAGACCTTTTCTGCGTCTATTGAGATGATCATGTGGTTTTGTCTTTAAGTCAATTTATGTTATTTATTACATTTGTTGATCCTTCCCTGCATCTTAGGGATAAAGCCAACTTGGATTTTGTTCCTATGGTCTACATGTCTGTTTTTGTACCAGTACTGTATTGTTTTTACTACTATGGCTCTGTAAGGTGGATAATCCTTTTGCTCTATGTCTGTGTTTGGTTTGCAAGTATTTCATAGAGCACTTTTGAGTCTGTGTTCATCAGAGGTGTTGGCCTGTCGTTTTCTTCTTTGTTGCGTCTTTAGCTGGTTTGGGTAGGAGAGTGATACTGGCTTCATAGAAGGACTTTGGGGGTGCTTGCTTCTTCTCTTTTTTTCCTTCCTTCCCTCCATCCTTTCCTTTCCTTTCCCTCCCTTCCTTCCTTCCTTCTTTCCTTCCTTTCTCCCCTTCTTCCTTTTTTAATAGTTTTAAGAAGGATTGTCTGTAGATCTTTGAAAGTCTGGTAGATTTCTGCCTTGACCCCATCTGGACCTGGACTTATTCTAGTTGGAAGGCCTTTTATTACTATTTCAGTTTTCTCATTTGTTATGGCTGTTCAGTGGTTTGGCTACTTGATAGTTGGTCTGAATCTAGAAATTTGCCCATTTCCTTTAAGTTTTCCAGCCTAACAGAGTACAGGATTTTAAAATATTCCCTTATAATATTATTGTAATATTTCCTTGTTCATTACTGATTCTGTTAAGTTGGGTCCTCTCTTTCTTTTTGTTAGTTGGGCCAAGAGTCTGTCAATCTTGTTTATATTCTCAAGGGACCAGATTTTAGATTCATTGATTCTTTTTATCATTTTCTTTTTCTCACATAGTACATCCTGAATATGGTTTCCCCTCCCTCTACTCCTCTCAGTTCCTCCCCACTTCTCCTCCCATCTGATCCACTCCCTTTCTGTCTCTCATTAGAAAATAAACTGGTTTCTAGTGGATAACAATAATGATATAAAACAGAAACTAACTCATCAGAATTGTATAAGACAAACAAGAAAAAAAGCCCAAGAGAAGGCACAAGAATCAGAGACACACTCATTCGCCTACTCAGGAATCCCATAAAAACACTAAACTGGAAGCCATAATATATAGCCACAGAGGACCTGGTGCAGACCCATTCAGGCCCTGTGCATGCTGCTTCAGTCCCTGTGAGTTCATGTGAGCTTTGCTCAGCTGATTCAGAGAGCCTTGTTCTCCTGGTGTCCTCCATCCCCTCTGGCTCTCACACTTTTTCTGCCTCCTCTTCCTTAGGGCTCTACTCTGGTTATTCTTTATTTCTTATCATTGACTGGATTTTGATTTGCTTTGTTCTTGTTGCTCAAAAGTTTTGAGTTGCATCATCAAGTCATTTATTTGTGCTCATTTTGATTAGTTGTAGTTGTTTTGAGACAGAATCTCTCTATGTAGCCCTAGCTGTCCTGAAACCAGTTGTGTAGACCAGGCTGGTTTGAACTCACAGGGATCTGCCTGCCTCTGCCTCCTGAGTCCTGGGATTAAAGGTATGGAGCACCATACCCAGTTCTTTCTGATTTATTCATGTGTGTGCCTAGAGCTATAAATTTCCCTCATAGAACTGCTTATAATGTGTCCCAGAGGTTTTATTGTTTTCATTTTGTTCCAGGAAAATTTTCTTTCTCGAGTTCTTTTTTAACCTATTCATCATTCTGTGATGAGTTGTTTAACCTCCATGAGTTTGTGTATTAACCAGAAATGTGTTTGATGTGGACTTCAAATTTTAATGCACTATGGTCAGATAGAATACACTGAGTTACTTCAGTTTTTCTGAATTTGTAAAGATTTGTTTTGTGTCCCACGGTGTGGATTGTTTTACAAAGACTTCCATGTGCTGCTGAGTAGAATGTATGCTACTCAATGGTGTTTGGGTGGATGATTCTGTAGATATTTGTTAAGTCCATTTGATGTATGATGTCAATTAATTGTTATATTTCTCTATTTATTTTGTTGTCTAGATAACCTGTCTATTGGAGAAAGTGGGGTACTGAACTCATCTACTATGCCTTTAATTCCAGTAGTTATCATTTTGGGAAATTGGGTGCACTAGAGTTTGGTGCATATATGTTTTAGATAGTAATGTCTTCTTGGTCAGCTGTTCCCTTGGTTAGAAGAAGTGCCCCCCCCCATCTCTTCTGATTAGTTTTAGGTTGAAGTCTATTTGAACAGATATAGGGTAGCCATGCCTACTTGCTTCCTGCTCCTTTTTGATTAGACTACTTTTGTCCATCCTTTTCCTCTAAGGCAACCTGTGTCTTCTGATTGGAGCACTGAGACTGTTCATATTTAAAGTTGTTACTAAACGTGTGTGCTGATTGCAGTTATTGTGCTGTTCGTTTTTGGTGGTCTTTGTAATTCAGTTTGTAGAGTCTATGGTCTACTGGTTTTTGTCAGCTGTGTGCACTTGCAGTTCGGTGATGAACTCAGCTCTTCAGAAACAGCTTTGTGGTTCTGTTTTTTTCTGAGCCACTCCCTTCTCACTTGTCCTGCCGTAAAGTCAGGACATTAATCATCCCACCTGGGGATGCCTGGGGCCAAGTAGTAGGATGGAAGAGAAAATCATTTAAAGCATTGCTTCTCTGATCAAAGAGGAAGGTTTTTGTCATTCCATCTTCGCTTCCTGCTATTTCCTCATTGTTTCTACTGCCAAAGGTTTGTTTCAGGCTGGCCTTAAAAGGAGCAGAAGGGAAAAAAAGACTAAAATGGGATTAAATGGGATTCCTATGCACCCTCTTGGTTTCTGAAAGTCTTTTGTCATTCCTCAGGCTAGAACTAGAATGGAGTGAATAGTTTCTGGTTATATTCTGCATTTTGTCCTTACCATGGAATATCAAAAGAGCAAGAAATGCCCATTTCACTGCTGGATCAATATACGTACCTTTTAGAATTAGGTGTATGGTGAATTGGATATTCTCATATATTGATGATGGGAATATAGCCTGAGATACTTGCTTCTTGGTTACAAGTGGGAGCCCATGTCCATTTCTCCCTCTCAGTGCTGAGACCCTACCCTGTTTGGCTTGAACTTGTGCATGTTCCCATAGTCTCTTTGTGTTCATATGTGCGTCAGCGCTGTTGTGTCTTGAAGACACTGTTTCCTTGGAGTTATCCATCACCTCTGGCTCTTAGACTCTTTCCACCCCCTCTTCTGATTATCATTCTGAGCCCTGGGTGGGGGACAGTGATGACGACATCCTATTTAGGACTGAGTGCTCCAAAGTTTCTCACTGTCTGCCCATTGTCCAGTTGTGGGCCTCTGTTAATTCTCATCTACTACAAGAAGAAGCTTCTCTGATGATAACTGAGTGAAGCACTGATCTATATATAGCAGTATGTCATTAGGGGGTATTTTATTGTCCTATTCCTTTAGTAGAATAATAGTAATAGGTTTCCCCTAGGCCCATTACCTATCTAGTCTCAGGTACTTGGCTACTTTAGCAATATCAAATATGGGTTCCATCTCATGGTGTGGGCCTTAAATCTAATTTTTTGGCAAGTGGTTGGTTATTCCCATAAGTTTTGTGCTACTATTGTAGCAGTGTCCCTGGCAGGCACCACTGTAGCCGCAGGGTTTGTAGCTGGGTGATATTGATGATTACCTTTCTACTCCAGTTGCATGCAGAGTGACTCCCAACACCATAAACACGAATCAGTATATGTAAAGCTTCTAGTTAGGCAGCAGCTTGACTTCTCTGTGATCTATTGCATAAGTAATATGTGCTGTCTTCAGCAATAGGGCCTTATCATCAAGTTGTGGAGAACAACCATCAGCCCTGGCAATGGCCTGTGATGTTTGGGAACCCCTTTGGTAAATAACAGGATTTAACTCATTCTTGCCACTAGAAGTTTTACATGATGGCCTAAGATGTCTAGCTGAGGTATCATGTCCCCTATTATTTGGTGACTCCATTAAGATTTTTCTCATATACATGTATATTTTAGGAAGTTTCTACAGTAATAGGTTTCCAGTAAGTTTTTCAAAAGGCCTTTAGTGTTAGTTGTCCCTCTGATACTCCCTCCTTTATCCTGTTCTTCCATTCCCTCCCCCATTTAATCCTCCTATTCTAGTTTCCCTTTGTCATTCCATAACAATACATTCTATCTTCCCTTCTTGGGAGATCCTCTCCTCCCTCTATGGTCCCTTACTGTGTACCTAGCCTCTGCAGTTATTCAGATTGTAGCACATGTATTGAAAGCTTAGAAGCTAATATCAACATATAAAATAAAACATAATGGAAATATAGCCTGAGATACCTGCTTCTTGGTTAGGGGGAGGAGGCCATGTCTGGGTTACCTCACTCAAAATGTTTTTTTTTTTTTTTTTTTTCTGAATCCATCCATTTATCTGCAAATTTCGTAATTTCACTTTTCTTAACAGGTGATTGGTATTCTGTTGTGTAAATGTACTATACTTTCATTATCAGTTTATCTGTTTATAGACATTAGGCTGTTTCCAATTTCTGACTATTATGAATAGCAGCAATGAACAAGTGTCTCTGTAGTAGGATGCAGAGTTTTGGGTACATGTCCAAGAGTGGTATAACTGGATCTTGATGTAGATTTATTCCCAGCTTCCTGAGGAACTGCCACACTGATTTATATTGTGACTGTACAAGTTTGCACTCCCACCAGTAATGGATGAGTGTGCTCCTTACTGTCTATTCTTGCCAGCACGAGCTGTCACTTGTTTTATTGGTTTTAGTCATTCTGACAGGTGGAAGATGAAATCTCAAAATAGTTTTTATTTTTATTTCCATGATGGGTAAGGATGTTGAACATTTCTTAGTTTCTTACCATTTTATCATATTCCATTTTTGATGGTGCCTCAAGTTATCCATTTTTATAGATATACATTTGAGTTTCCAGTTTGAGAAAATTATGAATAAAACTGTTATCAACAGTTTTGTGTCTTTTGGTAGATAGACACACTCATTTCTCTTGGGTAGGGTTGCAATACTATATGGTAAATGTGTTTGATTTTGTAAGAGCCTACTAAACTATAGTCCCAACTGTGTCAATGCACAATCCCACTGCCAATGTGATAGAGGGCCTGCTAAACTATAGTCCCAACTGTGTCAATGCTCAATCCCACTGCCAATGTGATAGAGGTTCAGTGATTTCATATCCTTACCATTGTTTAAGATTAACTGTCCTGAATTTTAGCCTTTCTGGTGGATATGTAACTGGGTCACATTATGGATTTGTATGTTTAAGTGATTTTGGTTTTAATGTCCATGCTCTTTGAACTAAGAACTTCATTTTATGGTATTTTCTTAACGGTATAATCCATAGTCCAGCCAAAAATTAAATGGACAATGTATGTTTGTTGTATAACTTATAATAGCCAAATTTGAAAAATAACCTAAATGTCAGATATTATGTGATTATTTGAGTATGACATATTCACAATAAATATAGATATGGACAAATAAATAAATATGGAACCATTCAGACCTCTATATATTAGAATACACCAATCTAGAGGATGAGGAAGGAGGGTCATGAGTTTGAGGCCAGCTTACACTACATAGTAAAGTCCAAGGTAGGATGGGCTACAGAATGAGATTCTGTGCCAAAAATACAAGCCAAAAGAAGGAGAGGCGACATGATTCTTTGTAATGAGTATGCTTTGGATTTCTGACCAAGGTGGTAGCTTAGAAGCTGCATCAGAGTGAGTTAGTCAGGAGAGAGCCAAAGTAAGAAAAAAATAGTCTTTATCTCAAAGAGAGAACTAGAGAAGAACTCCAGAAGTCCATAAAGGAAGTGCAAGGATACCAAAAACCAGAGATAACAAAGCAGAGAAAAGAAGTCCTGCAACGGCAAAGAAAAATGTCTTAGCTTGCTGAGCATGCTGTGCATGCCTTTAATCCCAGGACAGAACCAGGGACAGAGCCCAGCAGATCCGCTGGAAGATGCAGAGGAATCGATGCTATGCACGAGACAGAATACAGCACATACCTTGGCACTGACAGAGCTGTGCAGATGCAGAGGAGAGCATGTAGGGCACAGAGCCTGCAGAAGCTGAATGTATGAGAGCCAGGCATGGAAGACCCCAAGACTAAGAGGAGCTGCTCCTTTTCTGGTGCCCAACTTTGCAGGGCATTCTGCCAACTGGAAAAGATAAGAGGTCCACTAGACCTCAGGAAGAAGGAAGACAAAGTGTGAAAACTGTGGCATCAGGATTGGAGCAAAAGACACCACGCTGAGCATCCTGGGCCATAGAAACTGGAAAGCTGAGAGTTCTCAGCTTCTGTCATCTTGGACACAGCAGGAGGAGCTGTATTGTTCACAAGAAGTTGACCACCTGACAGCTCTAAGATAAACACAGAGGACAGACTCTCTCCAAACCAGAAAGAGACTTTGACTAAGAATTTAATACCGCCGGGCGGTGGTGGCGCACGCCTTTAATCCCAGCACTCGGGAGGCAGAGGCAGGCAGATCTCTGTGAGTTCGAGGCCAGCCTGGTCTACAGAGTGAGCTCCAGGGCAGGCACCAAAACTACACAGAGAAACCCTGTCTCGAAAAACCAAAAAAAAAAGAAAAAAAAAAAAGAATTTAATACCTATGTCAGTTTATTGCTTCTGTGTTGATATACTTTAAATTTTTAACCTTTTTTTCTATTTTCTATATATACATATATATTTTTTGAAAATCTTTACCTTTTTCCTATGTTTTTGACCCTTCACATGTACACTTTGATAAGTCATAACTTGATTATCTTCTCTACTCTTTTTCATACCTCTAACCTATATACTTTTCTTCTCATTCCTACTATCTACCCCATTAATGTCCCACTGTACTATTTAAATCTATCGCCTGTTCCAAAACTTTGACCCTAGGACTTCTATCTCCAAACCTTACTGGGAAAATAAGTCAGCAGTACAGTATGTTTTCCTGCAGCTAACTGAGTCTTCTGTCAAACTATCCTGACTATTTTACTGCAGTGGATTTTCATAAGCCCGTGTGGGTTGTCCAGCCCACCACGAAGACTGATCTAAACTCAAAGAGGGACTAAGAAGATGGCATCAAGTAAGCACTTGCTGCACAAGCATGAGAATCATAGTTCGGATCTGTAGCAGCCACATAAAAAGCTGGGAATGGCTGCATGTGCTCGTAACCCAGTATTGGGTGGAGGAGGAACAGAGACAGGCAAGTCCTGGGAGCTCACTGGCCCCCGGCCTAACCCAAACTGCCATCTTCTGGTTCAATGAAAGACAGTGTCTCAAGGCAATAAGGCAGAGAGTGATAAAGATACCAGCTACCCTTCTATGGATTTCACATGTATGTATATGTATACTCACATGCATGCAGCACCTTGGACAGAGAGAAATAAAAAGGTGAAAAGAAAAAAGAACAAACTAAAGAATGTACATACTCCAACAGATATTAATTGTATTGTATTGTAAAATACAATAAAGAAACATGAGCCAACAGTCCACTACAACACCTCCACAAGGATCCTCAAAAAACATGGAAAAAAGATGAGCTAGCTGAAATGCCAGAAAACAATTTCACAGTCTTACATTTTGAAAGGATCGACAACCAATTAGAAGAGTTGAATACAAATATGGAACTTAATTCAAGACACAGACAACAAAATTACAAAGCCTGATTCAAGAACCAAATTGGATGAAAGAATCAGTAACTTAGGGGGAAAATTTAAATCATGGAGAACAGATTCACCAAGGAAACCAAGATGCTAAAAAAGAATCAAACAGCAATTCTGGAAATGGAAAGAAACAGTCATTTATATTTAAAACACAGAAGAAGGCATCAATAGACAAGACCAAGAAGAAAAGAATGCCGGGCGTTGGTGGCGCACACCTGTAATCCCAGCACTCGGGAGGCAGAGGCAGGTGGATCTCTGTGAGTTCGAGGCCAGCCTGGGCTACAGAGCTAGTCCAGAACAGGCTCCAAAACTACAGAGAAACCCTGTCTCGAAACCCCCCCCCCAAAAAAAAAGAAAAAGAAAAAAAATATCAGGGATGGAGGTCAAGGTCAAGGCAATGATATTTATAGGTGTGTATAAAGAAAAAAAAATCAATGAATATGACCAAAACTTCTGGTAAGACTGGAATATACTCAAAAAACCAAAGAAGAGTCTATGGCAGAGAAGAGGAGGCTGAGATAAAATCAAATGGCTTATACAACATATTCCATTAAATTATAGCCAATAATTTCACTAACAAACACAAAGAAATAAACTTCCAAACACAAGAAGTATGTGGAACCCCAAATACATACAAATAAAGGAGAACCTCTTCATGGCGTAATCAAGGCATCAAATATACAGTACTAAATGCTCTAAAGAAAAAACACAAAGTAATATGTGGAGGCAGAAACATTAAAACAATGTCTGACTTGTCATCACCAATCCTACAATCCAGGAAAACTAGATATTAAATTACCACTGAAATGATAAGTCACGAACATTGAATGTAAACAATTGTTAACCAAGATTGCTCTACTCTACAAAATTATCTATTAAAATAGATGGAGAAATACTTTTTCAAGACAGTCACAAATTAAGGCAATTTATGACCACTAAGCCAGCACTGCAGAAAATTCTTAAAGGAATACTGTGCTGACTTGAAGAAGAAAGAGAACTTCACACATGAGAACCCAGGAAAGAATATAGTTCGTGAAAACAATAGATGAACAGAGGAGAACTGAGGTCTCTGTCATGTCTAACACATTAAGCAAGCAAACATCTGTACCACCAGGGAGGAAGATCAAAACTGCCAATCAGCCAGAACAAAAAAAGAAAGCCAGAAATAATAGCAAGCAAACTCTTTTTGATTGCAATGGTCTTCACTTACTGGTTAAAAGATGGAGACTATCTGACAGGGTTAAAAAAACAAGATTCAACTGTCTATTAACTTTAAGAATCTCATATAACAAGGAAAGACTGAAAGTCAAAGGCTAGACACCAAATTACCAACAAAATAGAAGCTGTAAGTAAATTTATATAGCAGTTCTCATACCTGATAACATAGATATCAAATCAAAACTAATCAGGAGAGATCAAGAAGACCACTGTGTATTAATAAAAGGAACAATGAATTAAAGCCATAACTGTTGTAAATATCTATGTATCAAATCATGGGAACCCAAATTTCATAAAATAAACATTAAAAGGCATAAACGCATACAGATAGGTTCTAGTACAAGAGCAGTGGGAGATTTCAATATCCCACTCTCTTACCTAGATAGCTCTTCCTAATTAAAAACAAGCAAAGAAACTTCAGAACTAAATTATACCACAGATCAATTAGATTTAACAGCTATCTACAGAATCTTCCACCCAATACATATGGACATTCTTCTCACTGGCACATGGGGCCTTCTCTAAAACTGGCCACATTATAAGCCAAAAGGCAATATTTAGCAAATAAAAATCAGAAATAATTTCCTGTATCTTGTCAGAGAACAGTGGAGTAAAATTAGAAATCAACAGAAAATCTAGCCTCAGAAAATACACAAATACTTGGCTACTAATATACTTTTATGTCATCAAATAAATGAGAGAGGAAATTTTAAATTTGTAGAATGAAATGAAAAAAATAGAACATACTAGAATCTCTGGAATTCCATCCATTTATCGCAAGATGGCTCCATGTGGAAAGACACTTGCTTCCAAGCCCAGTGAACTTAGTTCAATCACTGCAAGTCATGTGTTGAAGGAGAGAACTGACTCCTGCAAGTTGTCCTCTGACCTTCCCATGTGTGTATACATGCTAAATAAAAAAATACAAGATTTTGTTTAGAAAAAAGCAGTGATCTTTATGGTGGCTCACAACCATCTATAATGAAATCTGGTGCCCTTTTCCTGGTGTGCAGACAAACATTGTATACTTAGTAAATAAATGAATCTTTCTGTAAAAAATTTAAAAACAAGAAACACTACTACAGCTGACATCATATAGACCGTCACACAGTGATGGTGGGAAACTTCACTACCCCACACTCTAGGCAATAGACAGGTCATCCAGACAAAAGCTAAACGGAGAAACACTGGAGCTAACTGATGTCACAAACCAAATGACCCTAACAGACATTTCATCCAAACACAAAAGAATGTACCTTCTTATCAGCACCTTGTGGAACTTTCTCCAAAACTGACCACATACAAACTGACCACATACAAAGTAAGTCTCAACAGACACAAGGAAACTGAAATAATACCCTGTGTCCTATCAGACCACCACAAATTCCAACTGGATATGAACAGCAACAGAAATCTTACAAACGCATGGAAACTGAACAACTCACTACTGAATGAAAAGTGGGTCAAGACAGAAATTAAAGACTTTCCAGAATTGAATGAAAATGAATACAAAACATGCCCAAACTTATAGGACACAGTGAAGGAGATTCTAAGAGGCAAGTTCACAGCACTAAGTGCCTACATTAAAAAACAAACAAACAAAAAGACTCTGGAGTGATCTCATTCTAGTAACTTAACAGCACACATGAAAGCTCTAGAACAAAAAGAAGAAATCACACCCAAAAGGAATAGATAGCAAGAAATAATCAAACCTGGGGCTGAAATCAATAAAATAGAAACAACAACAAAAACCAATGCAAAGAATCAATGAAACAAATGGTTCTTTGGGAATCTGCAGATTCAATGCAATCCCCATCAAAATTCCAACTCATAGCTGGGCGGTGGCACACACACCTTTAATTCCAGCACTTGGGAGGCAGAGGCAGGAGGATCTCTGTGTGTTCAAGTCCAGCTTGGTCTGTAGAGTGAGTTCCAGGACAGCCAGGGCTACACAGAGAAACCCTGTCTCAGAAAAAAAAAAAAACAGTGATCTTGAATAAAGAACCCAGTGATGCACCCTGAGCCTCTAAAATAAAAAGAAGCCAAACCCAAATACAGCAGATAGCAAGAAATAATAAAAATGAAGGTAGAAATTATTTAAGCACTAAAAAAAAAAATACAGGGGCTGGAGAGATGGCTCAGTGGTTAAGAAGTTGTTCTTGCAGAATACCTGGATTCAGTTCCCAGCACCCACATGACAGCTAACAACACTCTGTAACTCCATTTCACACGATCCAGCACCTCCTTCTAGCCTCCATTGACACTACATACATGTGGTGCACAGGCATATATGCAGGCAGAACACCCATACACATAAAATAAAAACAATTAACCTTTAAAAAATACATAGGATTATCAGACAAAAAGTTTGTTCTTTGAAAAGATTGGGCTGGCAAAATGGCTTAGCGGGTAATAGCCCTTGCTTTGGAGCCTGATGACTTGAGTATGATCCCCAGACCCCACAGTGGAAGGAGAAAACTGACTCTCAAAGGCTGTCCTCCATGTGCATGCTTTGTCTTGTTCATGCACATGTTGTGTGTAAACAAAAATAAAATACATTTTTAAAGAAAGGTATATTTTTTTAAAAGTAAAAAGCTTATAGTTAAGAGACTTTGGATATTTAGAGAGGCTTTGTATATTTTGGAGAGGGTTTGAATGTTTAAAGAAACCTTGGATATTTTAAGAGACTTTTAAAGTTAAGTATGCTTTAGAGTGTGATATTAATATTAACATGAGATCTTGGGGATGAACAAGAAAGGAAAGGTTATGGTTTAACAATGATGCATTTATGTGTCAAGTTGAAAAGGGTTTAATTGTCCTGACTAGTTTTATGTCAACTTGGCACAAGCTGGAGTCATTTTGGAAGAGGGAACCTCAGTTAAGAAGATGTCCCCACCACACTGGCCTGTGGGCAAACCTGTGGTGCTTTTCTTGATTGATGATTGATGTGAAAGGTCCCAGATCACTGTGGGTGGTGCCATTTCTCTGGGCTGATGGTCCTGGGTTCTATAAGAAAGCAGGCTATATAAGCCATGAGAAACAAGCCAGTAAGCAGCATCCTTCCATGGCCTCTGCATCAGCTCCTGCTTCCAGGTTTCTGCCTTGAGTTCCGGCCCTGATTTCCCTCAGTGATGGAGTGTGACCTGAGAGTTGTAAGATGAACTAAACCCTCTCCTCCCAAGCTGTTTTTGGTCACAGTGTCTTATCATAGCAATAGAAACCCTAAGACAGATCCCAAACAGATCTGGAGTTAGGCCTGTGGGTACAGGAGATGGCAGTGGATAGGAGAGGCTAGAAGAGGAAAGCCAGTCAATGATGGCTCTTGATAAAAGTGGATGCCAAGGCCATAGATCTGGAACTAGGCCTTTGGGTAGCTACAGCAGGGGGAGGGAAAATGGGGGTTTGAGGAAAGGGGTGATGGGAAAGGGAGGAAGGGACTTTCTTAGACAAGGTGTCTCAGGAACAGAGAGAGTTCATAGCTGTGGTTCAGAATTAGGCTTGTGGTTTGTAGATGAGGAGGAAGGGAGGAAGGGATGGCAAAGGGAAGAAGTGACTGATATATTAGGCAAAAGGGATTTATATATGAAAAGTGTTCAAGGCCACAGGTCTGGAACTAGGCTTGTAGTTTTGGAGATGCAGTGAGTTGGGGGGGAGAGATGGAGCTTTTGTTTTTTGTTGTTTTTGAGACAGGGTCTCACTGTGTAGTCCTGGCTGGCTTGGAACTGACTATGTAGAACAGGCTGGCCTCAAACTCACAGAGATCTGCCTGCCCCTACCTCCCTAGTGCTGGGATTAATGCTTTTTTCTACCTAATCTTATGTTCTCTTGGGTTTCTAAATATTTTATTTCTGTTATTATTTTGACTTCCAATGTATACATTGTATGAAAAAGACACTCTCATGTTGTTTCTTTTTCTGAAAATCTGATGTTCCAACATCCAGTCTAGGACAGAAGACAAAATAGAACGATTCAAGAAAGCAGTTGAGTACTATTCAGTCACAACCAAACTCTCTTCACTGCCAATGGGTCCTTCCTTTCTAGGTAAGGCTTCCAGCTGCTGTTAAATTGAGTTTATCCCTTAGGGCCAGAGTGGAATCCCTTGTTTCTGCCTGTGTCCTGCCTTTTCACATTTATAGATGGGGGGATAATTTCCTTAGCTTGGGCTTTTTCTTATACTAACCCTCATTGTGACCTGGTGTATGTAAAAAAGCCCTGTCTTTGGCAGCAAGCTTGATTGGAATTCTGCTTCTGTTGCTTACTAGCTGAG
This sequence comes from Peromyscus leucopus, assembly GCF_004664715.2. Classification (NCBI taxonomy): domain Eukaryota; kingdom Metazoa; phylum Chordata; class Mammalia; order Rodentia; family Cricetidae; genus Peromyscus; species Peromyscus leucopus. Next base: position 21,072,857 of record NC_051083.1, read on the forward strand.
TGATCTCATCACTTCATTTTTGTATGAAACATGGGTCAAAATATCTATTATGGAGGGCTGTTACCAGATTAAATACTTTATATAGGATCCCTTGTAAATGGATGTTTCCTGTCCCAACCACCCAATGCCAATTATGGGTTAATTTAAGTGTAAGAGTTAGCTAATAACAAGCCTGAGCTATCAGGTGAGCGTTTATAAGTAATATTAAGCCTCTGAGTGATTATTTGGGAACTGATGGGTGGGAAAGAAACATCCATTTACAATCCCTGGCATGGGCATACCACTTATCTATTCCACCAGTATTACAGCAGACAGATGCGATCTCACCACAGAACCTTCATGTCGCTTACTTTCTTGATGGAAAGGCTAGGATTAATTGCTGCCACTCTAAATTTGGTAGGTATCAAACTGAACTGGGAACTCAGTTCAAATGAATTAATATTGAATATACCATTCAAGAAATAGCTTGTGAACACACCTATATGTAATCTCAGGCTTATGGGCCCAGCTTAGAAATCTTGAGGATGTCAAAAACTGTGTAATGAAATCCCACAGGGAACAAAAACCCAGACTCTTGGAACAGTCCATAGTAGCTGGTCAATTAATTATAACTTTTTGTGGTGCTAGAGATCTAACCCGTGGCTCCGTGCATGCAAGGCAAGTGCCCTACCATTGTCCCACAATCTCAGATCATAAAGTATAACTTTATAACAGGTTTTTTTTATGCAGTGATGCTTTAACAGAATATAATAAGCATGGTAAAATGATTAGGTTTGGCTGAAACAGCACTGTTCTTGGCTTCAGGCTTTCGAAATAATCGGCTTGGAAATCCTCCTATTCCACGGAATCAAATGGGCCCTATTTCTACTGGAAAGCCAATGGTAAGTGTTGTTTATTACATATTCATTAAGAGGATTAGGATCACTTGCTTACCTTAGACTTAAGCGCATTCCTTATTTTTACAATCTGAATTGAGTCCTTAGGATGATTCAATGTTAATTAGACCATGCAGGCCATATACCTGTATTGTTTTATACCTTGAGGCTGGAAGACTGTAGAAAGATAGCTTCCAAATTAGTAATCACTAGGATATTATATATGTAGGTTAGATAATGTCACAAAAATATTTCTAAGAGATCTAGTTTGGTTCATTTTCCTGGTTCTGGTAAACCCTATTCAGATACCACTATCAGAATTATTTCTTAATATTTTCGGTAGGTACTTTGTACTTCAACAGTTCCTACTGTTGGTATCATCTACTATACCACAGCTTCTGAGAAAACCATCCTGTATCCTGGTAAAATGTTAAATATTTTTTCCATCTGTTTTATCCTTTAGTTTTCTCGCCAGGTGCCCCAGAAAATGAAATATCCACCACCATTTCCAATGGGACCCAACTCGTCTCTTCTCTTCTCCCATAATGTGGGGGAATCCCATGCTTTTTCAGAGGATCCCATGCTACAGGACAATTCCTTTACCAATTGGGCTGTTTCTTATGACTCTTCTACACCCCAGTTTCCTAACTGCCTGACTTCTAAAACTTCACCTCCTTTGGGACCAGATTCTTCCCACTCCTCCTCCTCTGAGGGTGATGAGGCAAATGGAGCTGGTTCTGAGTAAGTAGCTATGCGAACAACCAGAACAAGATTTCTAAGAAGTGTGGAGAAGTGGGTGGTCTTGACTTCCTTTCGTTAGTTACTCTTTGCCCCTTGGCCTTGTGCAGGTGGTGATTTTTAGATATCCAGGCCATACAGGAAAGCAGTTGCTTAGGAAATCCTAACATGAATGTGCTACATAACATGCCTGTCATTTTTCAGTTTGCAAGGAACATAGATTGAAGGATAAAAGAATAAAGAATTTTTATAGTTGAAATATTGGAACAGTTCCTCAGTAATGAAGATTGTGTCTCATATGCTGGTTTGATTGTTTTTAAAGTATTCCTCTAAAGAGATTATTCCTGGGAAACAGAGCTACTTTGAGATTATAATTTTAATTATTTTCTTAGACTATGGGTAGACTCTAAACTTGACATCTTACAGGTGTAAAGGATCCAGAGTGACTTCCATGAATTTTGATTCTTTGGTCTGTGTCAGGTGAAGGAGGCCAGGGGGACAGTGATGACCACTGAGAGGAAAAGTATCATGTCCGTTCTTAATCTGGTGCCTTGAGGGTTTCTGAGAGTCCTTGGGATCAGGTTAGATGTCTTGAATGGAAATATCTTTTTCAACCTCCTTTTCTGTCTTATGCTGTTTGTGAATTTTTTAGTCACAACACAGAAGCACATCAGCAACAGCCTGGATGGGAAGATCCAAGTGGTGACAGAGGGTCTTGGGTACAGCCTGTTGATGCTGGAGTTTCGGAAACTAGCGTAGGTGATGGTGAACCTCACATCCCATCTCTATTATCTATGTCTACAAGGAACCACATGGATATCACCATTCCACCTTTACCTCCAGTAGCTCCAGAAGTCTTGAGGGTTGCTGAACACAGACACCGAAGGGGTCTTATGTATCCATATATTTACCATGTCCTTACTAAGGTGAGAGATCAACACATCCATATCTACCTCCCAGATAATTCCCTGCAGTATCTCATAGTTACTAAATTACAAAGTCACCTGAGATAACTTGTCAGAGAATTTGTATTTTTTTAACTTGAGAAGGAAAGTGTTAATCTCAGCTTATATGTCCATGTCACAGTCCATCATTGAAGGGAGTCAGGACAGGAACTCAAGGCAGGTATCTGGAGGCAGAAGCTGATGCAGAGGACGTGGAGGGGTGCTGCGTACTGGCTTGCTCCTCATGGCTTGCTCAGCCTGCTTTTTTTCTTTCTTTCTTCCTTTCTTTCTTCCTTCCTTTCTTTCTTTCTTTCTTTCTTTCTTTCTTTCTTTCTTTCTTTCTTTTTTATTTTTTACATTTTATAAAATCTTTTTTTTAATGTCGAATGCTGTTTATTGAAGGAGGGAGGAGGTCTTAAATACAGGCTTATAGCACAATGGGAGAACCCTGGAGGGCAGAAGTTCGCTACTGATGTTTTACAATCTTGCATCTAAGATGTTAACGCCCATTATTCATGATACACAGACAAGGAACTTCCCTTAAGCATTCAGGAGGGTGGAACCCGGCAGGGAATTAGCATAGGGAGGATATCAAGGTCAAGGTCAGCAAGCAAGGCAATAGTTACCCAAAACGGGGGCCAGGACCCTACAGGTCCCCCTTTTACTAAAAAATGAGCTTCTGACTTAGGTTGCGTGGGACGTCAGCAGGTCACCTTACCCGTCATGGAGACACCTGCCCAGGCCACACAGGTGCTCTGTCTTAGGTTGGTGAGCACCCCCCAGGCATTACCTGTCTCTGAATACTTATTATCATACAGGCTCAATCGTGTGTGAGCTGCAGAGTTAACTGCTGCCAATCTCAAAGTGGCACTGGGCTTGCAATCTGTGTGTTTGACACAGAAAAGACTAACAGAGGTCCTATCCCATCCATAGCCAGTAGGCTAAAGGCAACTGAGCCATTCCCTTCCTTAATGAGCCTTACTGCAAATTGGAGTCCTTGTAAGATGGTATCCCAAAAGCAAATGGAACTTGAGTTTATAAATTTATAATTGTCAAAGCCTATCAAAATGTATATAACTATTGAATTAAATTTATCATGCCCAATAGAATGAAAGATTAACTGTGGTAGTTACTTTTGCTGCCAGGGTCTCCACTGTGCTAGCTGTAGTAAGCAATTATGAAATGGTAATCCCAGAAACAGTAGCAGTGGTGATCACCACTGCTATAACAGCAACAATGGCAGCAGCAATGTCAGATTCTCTTCTCGAGTGTGTGGACATCCATTGGCATGGATACAACTCCAGGAACATGAACTGCCAAGGCACATTTTTCTTGATCCCAGCACAACTTAGGCTGGCAGCTCTTCTGGAGAATTCAAAAGCATGGCTACAGTTCCTAGGCTTACGTTAATGCTTGCCAAAGCTGGCCATATTGGGCTCTCAATTCCCATTGGCATTAGAAGGGGAGAGTTTTTCATTAAGCCCCAATAGGTCTCTGTCATGTTGGGTTTCAGCAGCAGCCACAGGGTGCACATAGCGCTCAGGAACCCAAAGAGGAACCTCATTGTCCTGAGGAAAGACATAAACAGAACCCTGGGCCCACACCAACACCAGATCAGATCTTCTCCAAGTGCCAGTAGAAAGATCCTTCCATCACTCCAGAGGGTGATTTGCAACAGGAGCCCTCCAGTGCTTATCTTCAGTGGATACTCCAGCAGAATCCACCAATAAAAAATTTAAAATATATAAAACAAGGGAAAGAATAGAATGTGGAGAGGAATGATGAGTCCCCAGTTCCTCCCCCCCCCTTTTTTTACTCCAGCAAAATTTGTTTGTTTGGTTCTTTTTTAAACAGTTCAGATTTTTCTTTTATTTTTTTCATTTTTCACTTTTTCAAATTAATCAATTTATTCACCTTTCTATTACCAGCTTGATACAGTATGTATTCCCATCTTAATTGTGAGATGTTTCATTGAGGCTTGCTTAGTAATTGAGTAAAACCAAAACTTATTATAAGCCACAGTCGTCCTAGGGTCCCCCATGATATATATATATATATATATATATATATAGTCTCCATGGTTCTATGGGTTGTAGTCTGATTGTTCTTTTTTTATATCTAGAATCCACTTATGAGTGAGTACATACCATGACTGTCCTTCTGGGTTTGGGTTACCTCACTCAGGATGATTTTTTCTAGTTCCATCCATTTGCCTGCAAATTTCATGCTTTCATTATTTGAGAATTTGTATTTTTATTCAGGGAAACAGTGCTGGGGATTGAACCTAGGGTCTCACACATGCGAGGCAATCACTCTAGCATTAAGCTATATCCCCAGCCCATTGATCATTGTAGCTCAAGAGGTACAAGGAAACCCTGTATGTCCGTGCCCTTCCTTGCATTAAAAGCCTCGGAAAAGGTGAGATTAGTAGGAATTGGCACTAAGCAATAAAAAAGACTCCAAGAGAGAAGTTCAATTTGTAAGATTTGTGGATGTGGGGTTAGAAGGAAGGTAGCGGGGAGGGAGTGGGAGGAGAAGAAGGAGGGAAACTGTGGTCAGTATGTAAAATAAATGAAAAAAAATTAATAAAAATAACAACAATAAAAGATTTCAGAGTAAATAATGTACTAAGTTAATAGACTGTGGTTCTGAAGGCACCATCTAAGAAGAGGTCTTGTTCCCCTGTCCCTTGTCCCTGCCTCTACTTCTGCATACCTGCTCCCCTCCACTGGTTTCAACACACAAATTGCCCACAAAATGTCTAAGCCAGGTATGGTAGCACGAGCTTTTAATGCTGATAATCTGGAGGTAAAGGCAGGTAGAGCTCTGAGTTCTAGGTCAGCTTGGTCTACACAGCAAGCCCCAGTCCATTCAGACTTACATAGTGAGAACCTGTCTCAAAAAGAAAAAAAATGTCTAGGGTAGATTCTCCCTGACAGTCAGTGTTGTCCATGAGATCTGAGACTTTCCAAATGGAATCTAGCTTATAAGGTGGCTGCACACAGCTGGTCTTCCTTCTTATGGCTGCTAATCTGAAAATCTCTCTGAATACAAATAGTAAGTTTACTGTCTCTACTCCAGAGGGTAAAGTTCATTATTTGTTCTTTTCAGCTCTGTTCTACACCTTGAAGATTTCATTTTCTTCTTTTCCCTGAACCATTTTCTTATTAGGGTGAGATTAAAATCCCTGTATGTATTGAGGATGAGTGTAACATGGAGCTGCCTCCAGCTGCTCTCCTTTTCCGGTCAGCTCGCCAATATGTCTATGGAGTTCTTTTTAGCCTAGCAGAGGCACAGCGAAAAGTCGAGCGTCTAGCCATACGGCGACGGTTACCCATGGAAGGTAAGTATGACTCTAGCTATTCTAGCTATGTGCGAGCATACCATACTTTGAGCTGTAAAGCAGTCTTCAAGAAAATGCATCATTCACCAGATTATACATTAAAATAAGAAATACACAAATGTGAGCCCTAATTCTAAAATCATGAAACATTCAGAATGTGTATTACTTTTAAGAACAATGGCGGGCTTTGAGAATGCAGGACTTTATCTCACAGTCTCTCTTCCTCAGCGAGGTTTTCTTCTAGAATACGATGCTGTAGAGAGTTGAAATTGTTATGTTGTTTTAAACAAGAATGACTTAGTCAAATTAGTATATCCAAAAGAATAACTTAGGTTTCTACTTCCATGAAGGTAAATTAGATTAGATATACTTTCCTTATTCTTCTTGCTACAACTACAATTCTAGGACATTGTATGGGGGGAGGGGTACAACAACAAAAACACAAATACTCCAGAAAGTAGAGACCATTGATGACCTTGGGACCCAAGGAATACTAGAGTAGTAAGTTCTCGGGGTTTTCTTTTTGTCTCACACATCACAGACTGGATGTGAGACAGTTTGGTAGGGAATCTAGAAGTATTGACCCCTGCAGACTGATATCCTCTGCCCAGAAGCCTGCAAAGGACCAACCTAGTAACACAGAAGTGTTTCTATAAAAATTGCTCTAATCAAGCCCAGCACCACAAAAGAAACTGTGCTTCACCCTCACCTTTCCCAGCAAAGACCTGAAAATATCCTATGCTGAGGGGCTGCTTTCACCATACCACTGGGGAGGTGTCGGACAAGGTCAAGTGAGGAATCAACACAGACTCGTGCAGCTGTCAGCAATGAAGTCCACCTTCACAGACTACAGTGGGAAGAAAATGCCTGATAAGATTCAAGATTGGAAGAAGATCCAGAACCTTTTCAATCAAAACTCACAGTTTTGGACTTCAACTGAAAATTCCTTATCATACCAAGAATTAGGAAGGTTTCGAATTCAGATCTCAGGCAGCTTAGAAAGAACATGAACACCATGATGCTAATGAGAAAAGAATTTCAAAGCAACTCTCATAAAAATGTTTTAACAAATAATTGCAGACATACTGAAAACGAATTGAACATAGACAGCAAGTAAAAGTGCTTGTGCAAATCCCTGGAACCCATGGTACAAAGAAAGAACAGCTCTTGAAAGTTGTACTCTGACATCCACGCACATGCCATGGCATGCACATATCACACGCGCACACACACACACACACACACACACACACACACACACACTACATAAAATTTTTTAAATTAAAAAAGAAACAATATTTAAAGGATCAAATGGAAATTAAGAACTAAAAAAATACAATAACCAAAGTCAAATTCTTGCCAGTTGTGACAGTATGCACCTTTCATCCCAAGATTTTGGTGGTCGAGGCAGAAGAATCAGGAATTCAGGATCATCCTGTAGGCTACATAGTAAATTTGAAGGCATCCTGAGCTACACGAGAACCTCTTTCCATGAACAAACAACAACACAAAACTGTTCAGGAATCGGTTAAATGGTGGAGTAGGCACAACAGTAAGAAGATAGAAAAACACAAATTATACACTTAGAATAAACAGAAAATAGTCTGAAAAATAAAGACCTATAGGACTACAACAAAAGATCTAGTATTTGTATCATCAGACTCTCAGAGAAAATTAGAATGACATGTGTACAAAAATCCCATAATAAAGACAATTCCTTTATATGATGTTTACTTTTAAGGGAAAAATAATTATAAATAACAGGTGATCTCTGATCAGAAGCCTTAGAATTCAGAAAGAAATACTAAACTATTTCTAGTACTAAAAGAAAAGAATAACCAACTATCGTAGTTACTTTTCTGTGGCTGTGATAAAACACCATGACCAAGATAACTTATAAAATAAATCATTTAATTGGGTTTATGTTTTCAAGGAATTAGAGTTCTTGATGGTGATGGCTGAGCAAAGGCATGGTGGCAGGAACAACTAAGAGTTTACATCTTTATCCACAAACATGAGGCAGAGCGAGAGCCCACTGGGAATGGCAAGAGTCTTTTCTAAATAACCTCAGTGCCCACCCCCAGTGACACACCTTCTCCAACAAGGCCACACCTCCTAATCCTTCCCAAACAGTTCTACTAACTGGGGACCAAGCATTCAAATATATAAGCCTGTAGAGGCCATTCTCATTCAAACCAACACAGCAACACACAATTATTTATCAAATAAGATCCTTTAGTAATGAAGGAGAACTAGGTTAACTTTTTTATAAGCAGAATGGTAAAAGAATGCGTCTTAGAACATCAGAAAAGAAGAAAAATAGTCAAAATAACAAAATAATTGATAAATATAACAGACCTTCTTGGAATTTCTAAATTGTGTTTCACTGGAACAAAAATTATAAAACTATCAGTGTGTGTACAGAAGCTATTTAGGGGCAGGGATATGGCTCAGCAGCTAAAGTTCTGCTGCCAATGACAACCTGAGTTTGATTTCCAGAACCTACATGGTGGAGGAGAGAAGCAATTCCATGTGCAGGCTGTAGCATGAGTATACCCACCCCAAATACACACTAAATGAGTAAATCAAAATTTGAAAGAGAATATATTTTAAACAATTATAAGAGGAGGAGGATAAAGATAAAGCAGCTTTTCTTCATTTGAACTGGTAAAATATCAACATCTACTAGTGTGATTTTATTTCCTTATTTAGTTCTAGTGCTAAAGAGTTAACCCAGGGCCCCAGGGATGCCAAGCATGCACTCTACCACAGAGCTACATCCCTGTTTTCTCTTTGTATTTCTTTTATTTTTGTTTGTTTGTTTTTCAAGACAGAGTTTCTCTGTGTAGTTCTGTGCCTTTCCTGGAACTCACTCTGTAGACCAGGCTAGCGTCAAACTCACACAGATTTGCCTGCCTCTGCCTCCCGAGTGCTGGGATTTGTATATCTTTTTAATGCACATGATTGATATTAAATTACATAGATAATGTGGCTGGGGATGTAGCTCCATGGTTGACCATGGGCCTAGTATGTCTAAACTTGTAGGTTCAACTTCTAGCACCTGTCCCAAAAAAAGATTTACAGAGATAGTCATGAAGGATGGTGCACACCTTTAATTCCAGCACTTGTGAGGCAGAGACAGGTGGATCTCTGAGTTCAAGGCTGGCCTGATCTACATAGTAAGACCTCTTCTCAAAACAAACAAACCAAAAAGATACACAGAAATAACACCCCAAACCACTATTATAGAATCAAAATAGGATTCTAAAATTAATCCCGGTAATTCATAGAAAGAGAATAACCATAAAGCAGAGCAAAGACAAACAAAACAAACTGTAGCAAAACTAAATGACAGACTTACTCTCTAATATATAAAAATTCCATTATTATGAGTCCCTCCTAGAACAGTCAGTATGTGCTGTAGACTGAACGTTTCTGTTGTCACATACCTGCCAGACTCATCTGTTGAAATCCTAACCCCTCAAGATATCAGTTAGAAGCAACGGTCGGTCACAAATACGAGTTGCGTCTTTGTAAGGGAACCCAGAGAGTTGCCTTTGCCCTGTGGCAATGCAGGAAGAGAGCGGTCTGTAAACCAGGAAGCAGGCCCTCACCAGAAACATCTCTCTACACTTGGGTCTAGGACTTTACTGCTTCTAGAACTTTATGAAATACATCCCTGCTGTTTATAAGCCATCTAAGCTAGTCTATGGCTTTTGAGACAGGGTCTCACTGTGTAGATCTGGCTAGCCTGGAACTCACTATATAAACCAGAATGGACTTGAACTCACAGAAATCCACCTGTCTCTGATTCCATGTGCTGGGATTAAGGTGCGCACTACCACCTCTACCTGTGGTGCTTTTTCCATAGCAACCCAAACAGCTGAAGATGCACAGATGTGAGAAATCTTAATGTGTATAAAGAGTTCAAGGCCAGCCTGGGCTACATAGCATGGTGCTGTCTTAGAAAAACAAAGAAACAAAAATAGTAGTAGAATTGTGTGTGTGTGTGTGTGTGTGTGTGTGTGTGTGTGTGTACATACATACATACATACATACATATATACATTGAATGGCTAAATAAATAAACCATTTATCAATAAACCATTCGTGTATGGTTATATCAGTGGATACAGAGAAAGCATTGGACAGAATGTGACATGTATTCATGATAAGTAAATCTCTCAAAAATGTGGAAACTGAGAGGAAATATCTCAATTGGGTGACTGGGTAGATGCATCCCATCTCCAATGACAGAGAACATAGAGTGGGGATCTGAGATGTACTAGAAGCCATGGTATTCTGCTGTGCTTTCTTTCAGCCTTGGAAATCTAATTGATGTGGGATCTGAAGGACTTAGGGTTTTTGGTTTTTTGACCACGCTGGCCTCCAACATCGGCTAAACCTCCAGAGTTGCTAAGACTTGAGGGATTTTGTTTTTGTTTGAGAATTTAAAATAGTTGGGAATCTATTGATGAAGCCAATTATTCACATCATTCTTCCTTGCATATCTTTCTTTGTCTAGTCTGGTACATCTAATTAAAAATGAATTTCAAAGTGTTTAAAAAACTATGTAGCATGGGATCTTGACTTTTTCTTCTGCAAAGTAAGCACTATGTTCTGCAAAAAAATGTTGTCAATGCCGTGCGGCGGCGGCGGCGGCGGCGGCGGCGGCGGCGGCGGCGGCGGCGGCGGTGGTGGTGGTGGTGGTGGTGGCGCACGCCTTTAATCCCAGCACTTGGGAGGCAGAGGCAGGCGGATCTCTGAGTTCAAGGCCAGCCTGGTCTACAGAGTGAGTTCCAGGAAAAGCGCAAAACTACACAGAGAAACCCTGGCTGGAAAAAACAAAACAAACAAAAAAATGTTGTCATGTCTGTTCACCTTTTTGGATTTTTATGTGAATTAATGTGATAATTAGGTACAAATTAGATAGTATGTGTATGTATATATATATATATATATATATATATATATATGTCTAATAAATGCATATGGCTCCTAGTATTTACTCATGCTAACAATAACAATTACAGTGACAAAAATTCAAAGGTAATGAAGTGCAATAGATCCTGTCAGCTGTAGCCAGCTACAGTAATGTCCATTTTCTAGAGCCCACTTTTCCTTACTTTGTTTTTCAGTTCCTTCTGTGATCCTTAAAGAGTGGTCTGCCTATAAAGGGAAGTCACCTCAAACACCTGAGCTGGTATCTGCACTCACATTTCGGGAATGGACTTGCCCAAACCTCAAGAAGCTCTGGCTAGGCAAAGCAGTTGAGGACAAGAACAGGAGGATGCGGGCTTTCCTGGCCTGTATGAAGTCAGACACGCCCAGTATGCTCAATCCAGCTAATGTCCCCACCCACCTGCTGCTCATGTGCTGTGTACTCCGGTAAGCTGTAGGACGGGCTCGCCTAGTTTGCTCTTGGACATCTTCTTTAAGTGATTTTGTATAGCATTTCGAGGTGAAGAGATTTTTGTTTTATGCTTGACTTAGCCTTCAGAAACATTAGGAATGAATGTTATATGGATAGTCTCAGTTTATGATCCCATGTCATCATTAGTACATGCATGACTTCATTTTTTTTATTTCAACTTTTAGATTCGTTTACTTTTATTTTATGTGGACGAGTGTTTGCCTGCAGGTTTGCCTGTGCACCATGTGCATGCAGTGCCCCCAGAGGCCAGAAGAGGCTTTGCATCCCCCCGGTCCGGGAGTGAGCCACTGTGTGGGTGCTGGGAATCCAACCCCAGGTCCTCTGGGAAAGCAGCAGCTGCTCCTAATCACTTCCCATCTCTCCAGCCGGATTTGTTTGATTTCACTTTAGTTTTTGTTGCCAGCAGTCCTCATTCATTGGCGGTGGTGGTGGGAGTGGTGGGTTCTTGGTTTTGTTTTGTTTTTTAGTAACTCACCTATTATCAAGATTCCTTCTTTTTTCTACATCCTTTGCTTTGGTTGATCTCCTCCCTCACCCCTCCTCTCTTGCATCTCTCTTTTCTTCCTCCCTAGTTAACCCTCCCCCATATCCTCTTTTCCATTTTCATTTCACATGTGTTCTACTATTCTCTTCCACTTAAAGCCTTTTGCGCTCCCTTTTCTGGTATCTTAACCATATACACATTCACCTCCACCTAAATACATACATATATATAAATTACCAGCTAGGATAGGAGATTAGAGAAAATGTGGTGTTTCTCTTTCTGACTTTAGGTTACTTTGCATATCATTCTGTTTCTTACCTTTCTTTCTTTCTTTGAATCTTATTTATTTTATCTTATTTTATTATAATGTTGTCTTAGTTAGGGTTACTATTGCTGTGACAAAACACCATGACCATAAATCAGCTTGGGGAGGAAAGGATTTATTTTGTTCACACTTCCACATCATTGTTCATCACTGAAGGAAGTCAGGACAGGAACTCAACCAGGCAGGAACCTGGAGGCAGGAGCTGATGCAGAGGCCATGGAGGGAGCTGCTTACTGGCTTGTTTCCCCTGGCTTGCTCAGCCTGCTTTCTTATAGAACCCAGCACCACAGGCTCAGGGATGACACCATTCACAATAGGCTGGACCTCCCCAATCAATCACTAAGGAGAAAACACCTTACAGCTGGATTTCATGGAAGCATTTCCTCAACTGAGTCTTCTTCCTTTACTGTCTCTAGCTTGTGTGAAGGTGACATAAAACTAGCCAGGACAAATGGACTCTTGCTATGTTATTAAGCTTGTGTGAACTCCTGTGCTCAAGCCATCCTCTCTACTCAGCCTCCTTAGTGGATTGGATTATAGGCATAGATCATCATGCCTATAGCCATTCAGTGTTATTTTTTTTAATCTACCCACATTCATATATGGGGAGATAACAATACTATTTTCACAGTATTTTACTGATTAATTGATGGATACTTCTTCCCAGTTCTTTGAGAGTTCACTCAGTGAGTTCAAAAACTACATTGTAAACCTGTATTTATTGATTTTATGCATATAGGCATTTGCTTGCATGTATGTCTGTGTATCATGTGTGTGCAGTGCCCACAGAGGGCAGAAGGAGCTGTCAGATTCCCTAGAAATGTAGTTAGAGATGGTTGGGAGCCGCCATGTGGGTGCCGGGAATCAAACCACTGAGCTATCTGTACAGCTCCCAGAAAATATTTTCATGAGATGATTATTTTAGGATCTGGGGTAAATACCCAGGAATAGAACTTCTGGATCCTATAAAGCATTGGTTCTCAAGCTTCCAAATGCTGCAACCCTTTAATACAGTTCCTCATGTTGTGGTGACCCCCAACCACAAAATTATTTTCGTTGCTACTTCATAACTGTAATCTTGCTGCTGTTATGAGTCGTAATGTAAATATTTTTGGAAATAGAGATTTGCCAAAGGGGTCCCGACCCACAGGTTGAGAACCGCTGCCATAAACTATGCCTGTAAATTTTTCACGAAATATTGCCAAATTGGTTTAGATTGTAGCTATACTAATTTACATACCTAGAGTAACACTTAGGTTTTTCTGTTTCTTCATATTTCCAGTAATAATTGTCATCCAATCAAAATCCAGTGACTTTTGTACACTATCTTGTCAGTTGTTTTTCTTGAACTACTGATGAAGATGACCTTTTGCATTTGTTTTTCTTTTGGTGCTAAAGATTACATGCAAAGCAGTTATTCTAGCCCTTAAACTACACAACAGGCCTGCTTTTCTGTTCTTGTGCCTGTTTTGACTGCATATTGTATGTTTGTGTACCGCACATATGTCTGGTGCCTTTGGAGGCCAGAAGAAGGCATTGGATCCACTGGGATTGGAGTGGCAGATGGTTGCGAGCTGCCATATGGGTGCTAGGAATTGGAATTGAGTCCTCTAGAAAAGCAGTGCTCTTAACTGCTGAGTCATCACTTACGCCCCTTATAAAAACTTTTTGATATGTCAGCTGTGGTGGTGCATACCTTTAGTCCCAGTACTTTGGAGACAGAGGCAGGTGGATCTCTGAGTTTGAGGCCAGCCCAGTCTATATAGTGAGCTCCAGGACAGCCAGGGCTACGTAGAGAGACCCTGTCTATAACAAATAAACCCTTTAAGTATAAAATCTAAGATTCTAGCATTTATTTCTATTTTATGTGTATGTGTGTTTGCCTGAGTGTATGCATGTGCACCATGTGTATGAAGATGCCCGTGGAAGCCAGGGCTATCAGATCCCCTGGGACTGGAGTTAGAGATGGTTGTGAGCCACCTGATATGGAAGCTGGGAATTGAACCCGGGTCCTCTGCAAGAACAGCAGATGCTCCTAACTGCTGAGCCATCTCTCTAGTGCCCACTTGAGCTGTATTCTCTGTAGTGGTCACAGCTATTTATTTTGCAAACTCTGTTAGATTACTTTTCTTTTTCTTGCTGATTGCACAACTTCTTTGTGAGATATATAGCAGAAATCTTTTGTATATTTGTATTCTTATGCATGTGTATTTGTTTCAAATATCTTTTCCAGTCAGTCACAGTTTGTTCAAATTTTATGTACAATATCCTTTATCAAATGGAATTAATTCATTTTTCTAAACTTTTCATTATTGTAATTTTCTATATATAGAAAAGTTAGAATAATAATGTACATAAATATGACCACTACATGTAGTCTACTATTAATATCTTACTGTAGATATTTTATCCATAAGCTATTCACCTGTCCATCTAGTTTCCATTTATCCTTTTTGATAGATTACTAAGTAAAGTGCAGATACTAATATATTTTTCTCCTTACTGAGAAGCACATATTTTGGTTTGTCAAACCCAGTAACTTAGTGTATAGTTTGATATCTTATTTAATAAATCCTTCCTATCCTTATGTCATAAAGATGTTTTTCTATAACACTTTCCAGTCAAGTTTTTTTAATATAGTGGATATTTATCTTAGATGTGCAGAAAAATCTTAACCTTCTTTTCTCTACATACTAAGCTAGATTCCCATTTCCGTGTATTAAATGATAATTTCTTTCTGCACTGATTTGCGACCTAACTCAACTTTATTCTGCTACACACATGTGCACATGTGGTACACACACACACACACACACACACACACACGCACGCATACACACACATGCACACATACACCAGTCCATCCATTGATTATGTTTTGTTTCATCCTTCATCAATATTACATTGGGTTAGTTATTAAGGGTTTATAATTTTCTTTAATATCAGGTAGGGCAAATAACTGCATTTTTTTGTTTCAGAATTGTACCATTTTTACAGTTCATGAACTTTTAAATATATAATATGTGATTGGTTTAATTTCTACAAAATATTATTGCAGTTTAACTTGACATTGGATTGATTAATTTAGGGACATTGGCATCTTTATAATGTTAAGTCAGTGTCCAAAGATCATAGTTTACCTCTCCTATTTTTTCATGTCTTCATAGGATTAATTTTTTTTTAGTGATAGCTACAATTTGATTCCTAAGTATTGATATGTTATTATAATTAGGGATGGTATTTTATTTCCTATTATGCCTTCTAATTATTTGCTGATGCATTGAAAGTAATTTTTATAGCAGGTAGGTCAGGTTCTAGTTTCTGTGATTTACAGAAGACTGACCTTTGAAACTGGGAAGAGCTTAGTTTGAGTTGTGTTTTTATTTATTAGCATTGTGCATGTATATGCATGCTGTGTTGGGAATGCACTTACCACAGTGTGCATGTAGAAGTCAGAGAACAAATTGGTAGGGTTGGTTTTCTTCTTCCACCTTTCCATGTGTTCCACTATTGAGCTAAGGTGGTCTGGGCAGTCTTGCTGCTGGCCTATTTTGGTTTTTGATACAGACTTTTACTATGTAGTCCAGGTTAGCCTTCAACCTGGCTTAAGGCTAATCCTATAATTAGGATTACAATTATGGGCCACCACACTCAGCCTTTGTTTAGATTCTCGTTTGGACCCTTTTGATCTTTGATAACTCACTTTAGCCTTTCTGAACATTTGTTTTTTTCACTGTAAGTTAGCATAATAATTCTTTTCAGAGCCATTTGAGCATTTAAATACTGCAGGCATAATAGATGCTCAATATATTGTATTGTTTGTCTAACTACCTTGAAAATCAGATTGATGACCCATGAGATTTTTTTCCTAAAAAGAATAATAGATGCAGATTTAATCTTTCTCATCACTAAAACGTTCCTGGGCCACAGATTAACAATTTTCCCATATAGAGGGGGCTGGAGAGATGGCTCAGCAGTTAAGAGCACTGGCTGCTCTTCCAGAGGACCCGAGTTCAATTCCCAGAACCCACATGGCAGCTCCCCGCTGTCTGTAACTCGATTTCCAGGGGATCCGACACCCTCACACAGACATAAGCAAAAATACCAATGTAATCCACATAAAATAATAATAAATAAATCATTAAAATTTGTCCAATATTAGCTCTGAAAGTAGACATTTTGTTTCCTTTCATTACATTTATTTCTCTTATTATATATGTATATCCATGCATCTGGGGTGTTCATTTGCCACAATTCACATGTAGAGGTCAAGGCGACTTGTAAAAATTGGTTCTCTCCTTTCATCCTGTTGTCCTGGAGATGGAACTCAGGCTGTGAAGTTTGGTGTCACGTGCCTTTATCCTAGGAGCCAGCCCATTTGACCTTTGTTCTAAATACTGTAGTAATAGCTCTAGTACACACAGATCATGAAGCACCAATAGGAAGGCAAATGTCATTTCTTTTCCAATTTGCTGTGTTAAAGTACTCTGAGAAAAGAAACTTACGGGAGCTTAAAGAGTTCATTTAAATTCACAGTTCAAACATGCAGTCCATCCATGGTAGGGAATTCAAAGCGGTCAGATCTTGAAGCAGTTACTCACATTGTATCCATTGTCTGGAAAGAGCAACACAAAGCTGATGTGCCGGTCTCTTTCTCCCATTGATACAGTACAGATTCCCAGCTCCGGCAATAGTGCCACCCATAGTGGGTAATGCTTCCCAACTCAATTTACCTAATTAAAATAGCCCCATCTCCATGGTGATTCTAGATCTTATCAAATTGACAAATGAGATTAATTATCACAGTAAACAAGACAGGTACTTTTACAGACAGCTCTAGTAATAGCAGTGACAAATGGTAGCATACTGCCCCAAACTCAAAGAAAAAAACTAGAAAGATTGCATTTCTTAAAGACAGTATCTGAAGGCCAAATTGCCCTATATTAATCAGTACCCCCAAAGTCTATCAAATCATCAAGAACAGGTACTATTCTATGTCCTTTATTGTGGTTGATGTTTCTAATCCTTAAAATAATAGTACATATGTTGAGTCATAAATGAGGAAACGGGGATCAGCAACCGAGAGTAATGATATAGCAAAACACAGTAGTTAGAGGGTTTAAACTCCCATTTTTCTGACTACCAATTCCTACTTGTTAAGAGGATAAAATATTTTAATGCGGTTTGGGGCTAGTGAGATGGCTCAGTGGATAAAAGTCCTTGTCATCAAGCCTTACAAATGGATCTTGACCCCTGGGACCCACATGGTGGAAGGTGAGAATTAACTCCTGCAAGTTGTTCTCTGACCTCACACATATTCACATGTGCGTATGCGCGTGCGCGCGCGCGCGCGCGCGCGCGCACACACACACACTTAAAAATAAGAATGTACTTCGAACAATTAATATAGAACCTGGTTGAAAATTTTTAAAAATTAACTTTAAATGAAGATTAAACATAAACATGACATTGCTTACCAGCATCAAGTAAACTCTGTATGAACATTGAACTATAGCCTTCTTGAATATCGGGAATCTGTACTTCTCAATTACTTTATCCAATTATAGTTAAAAGATGCCTCTCATGGAAATATAGTAATACTGGAGAAATTGTGACTAATATATGTTCGTAAAGTTCTTAGTCCTAGAAAAATAATCTTTTAGGAAAGACTTTTTTAGGAAAGATATGCTTTTGTATATAAAATAGTCACACTGAGGAGGGATACTGAAAACCTGTCAGACCTTTGAAGTAGAATCTAGTCCTGTTGAACATGGAGAGGCATGCATTAATACCCTATCCTTTCTAGCAAAAGTTTATCCAAATCTAAACGGTTGCCCAAAGTCCACATGATAGCCCACAACCATCTGTAACTCCAGTTCCAGGGGATCCAACACCCTCTTCTGGCCTCCACAGGCAGTAGGCATACACATGGTACACAGACATGCATGCAAAACATGCATATACAGAAAATAAATAAATCTGAAAATTGTCAACTTACCTAGTGAAAACTAGAAAATAAAACATCATTTAATGTTTCTGCTGTATGTCGTATGACATACCACAAATAGAAAAACATTTGTGCCCTGAAATCTACCAAGGCCAACAAGGTAGCTCCACAGATAAAGGCATCTGCCAGCAAACTTGATACCCTCAGTTTAAACTCAAGACCACATGGTGGAAAGAAAGAGCTGACTCGCACAAGCTGACTCTCTGACTTCCACACATGCACAGTGGCACACACATATGCCCATACATATGTGAATACACACACTATAAATTCAGAATATTTTAGAATTTTTGTAAAAATAGAATCTACTAAAAGAAGATCTTTGGGGCTGGCATAGGGTTTTTTTTCTTCTAGAGGGGCTCATGGAAGCAGAGGATTAGTTGCATTTTCACTT
This sequence comes from Peromyscus leucopus, assembly GCF_004664715.2. Lineage (NCBI taxonomy): Eukaryota > Metazoa > Chordata > Mammalia > Rodentia > Cricetidae > Peromyscus > Peromyscus leucopus. The sequence continues at coordinate 21,091,401 of NC_051083.1, forward strand.
GATCAGAAAAGTGATTAACACCATAGAAGGCCCCAGGAGCCATTTATTCTCACAGTCAAGCTGCGATAGTACTTGGGGACAGCTAGACATGGGCTCTCGAGGTGAACAGGTTCTGCCAGGTGGGTAGAAGAAGGATAATAGAAGAAACCAAGGAAATTCTTGCAGACATGAGGAGTATTGTGAAAGCTTCGAACAGTGACTTCACTCATGAAGTTCAGATGACTGACTAGCTGACAGAGATGACCTTGGTCCTATTGGTGAAACCTACAAACAGTACTTTAGAAGTGGTCTTCCTGCTCCTGCTGCTGCTTTTCAGGTTGTGCCTCTGCCCAGTGGAAGCTGTGTTGATTGAAGCATATGGCAGTGCAAGCCTTTCTCTTAAACCAGTGTGACTGTAACTGGGCCCAGTGTTGCTTACCATTTAAACTAGCATTTTCGGTATGCTCTAAAAACATGTTAATTTTAAAATCCATGCTGGTAAGTGTCAGCTCAACAAAATATCTGGTTATTATTGAAATGCTATATAACAGGGATAGTTGAACATGAAATAGAGACAATGAATCTAGTGACTGATATCCTATAAATTACATTTATATACATTTATGTTGCTAGATGTGGGAGAAGAGACTCTTATTACATAGTTAATCAAATGCATAAAAGAAGGGGGAAATAACATGCAGGAAAGTTGAGTTATTGTTTTGAGATACAATGAAAAGCTCAGCAAATCCACTTAAATGCTATTAACTTAATAATGTGAAATATTTAGTTGTTGAGCAAGTTAAGTGATTCTTGTTTTACTTGAGTAAAATTGAAGTATGTAAATCTGAACAGTAGTGAAGGTGAAGGAAGTGGAACAGAATTCTATAAAGACAATAGTTTTTCTATGGAAGTAGACATGTAGCTTTCAACAAGAAAGAAAGTCTCAATCTGCTCAAGGCATCAGTAGTCTATAAATTTGAGTCAAGATCCCTCCCTTACCCTCACCTCTATTAAAGTGGGTCTATTTCAAGCAGGAATAGCCGAGAAGACAGGGATTCCTTCTCCCAGCTCCTATTCTTGGGCTGTTATTTTACCCTGGAAAGGGAAGGCTGCCATTTGTCATCAATCCCATCCCTGTGTCCAGGTAAGTGTGCCCAAGAGGATTATTGACCCCAACCCCACTCGTAACAAGGCAGAAACTCTAATCCGGTGGTTCTCAACCTTTCCAATGCTGTGACCATTTAATACAGTTCTTCATGTTGTGGTGACCCCCCAACCATTAAATTATTTTCGTTGCTACTTCATAACTGTAATTTTGTTACTGTTATGAATCATAATACAAATATCTGATATGCATGATATCTGATATATGACCCGTGTGAAGGGTGTGAGACCCACAGGTTGAGAACCGCTGCTCTAATCCAAGGGAAGCCAATTGTTGATAATTGAGGCTCCAATGTCCCCTTAGCAGCGCATATGTTGGAAGGAGTTTTCACAGTGGGAGGGGTAAGCTGCAAAGATCAAGGCTGCCAACACCACTGTATCCCCATCTTCAATGCCCACCTATAGAGCAGAAGTAGTACATACCGTACTGGGAAAAACATCCCTAGTCCTAGTAAAACAGTCAGAAGATCTTTGCTGGGGCAGGGCAAGCCATTAAGGGTGTGTGTATGCTGACTCATTTTATGTCAACTTGCCACAAGCTAGAGTTATCTGAAAGGCGGGAATGTCGATTGAGGAAAATGCCTCCATAAGATCCAGCTATAAGGCATTTTCTGAATTAGTGATGGATGGGGGGAGGTTCCAGCCTATTGTGGGTGGTGCCATCCTTGGACTGGTGGTCCTGGGTGCTATAAGAAAGCAGGCTGAGCAAGGTGTGTCAAGCAATCTATTAAGCAGTGCCCCTCCATGGCCTCTGCATCAGCTCCTCCCTCCAGGTTCCTGCCCTGTTTGAGTTCCTGTCCTGACTTCCTTCAATGATGAACAGTGACGTGGAAATGTAAGCCAAACAAACCCTGTCCTCCCCAAGTTGCTTTGGTCATGGTGTTTGATCACAGCAATAATAACCCTAAGTAAGAAAGGTGGGGGGTGGAAACTGATGTTTTTTAGAACAAGACATGGAGAACTTTGTGCCTACAAGTATGTGGAAAGCAATGGGGATCTTAATAATAAGTAGTTAGGAGGCTGGTGGCTAAATGATATAAAAAAGTGACAGAAGATCCAGAAGTTTTATAATTAGAACCATGGAAAGAATCAGCCTTTTCTTGTCTTTCTGGAACCACAGACAACTTGAGAACAGGAAAATAGTGAGTCTTCGCTAGATCAGGAAAAGACACAGGGCAAACTTCAAGTCATTCACTAAGGACCCACGCACTCACTCAGACACAAGTCATACACTCAGATCCATCATTGAATGAAACATGCTTCTGTGGCACAAAGGCCTGAAATACCACCTCTGGCCAAACAGAGCCTGAGGATAACTCCTAAGAAGCTAAATTTAAAACTAAAATCAAATGTATCCTTTTAGTCTGTGTGACTCTTCAAGGCCAGGCCTTCTTAGATGTGATCTGAAAGAGACTGCGAGCAACTTGTCCGTTGCTGAATGTGGGGCTGAAGTGTGTAACCTCCTTAAACCCTGATACAAATCTTACTCCTGAAATGTATTCAGTGGTAAAAGGTAAAAATCTAACTGGCTGGAAAGACTTAAGCACATTCTTTAACCAGTTAGTGACTTTTGTTTACCATGAGTGACAGATAGTCAAGTTATGGTAAAAACAAAGACTCAAATGCTGCATTCTGCATGTAAAATGGACTTCACTAGCTAAACAAGAGAACAACTGACCAATAATGTTGACCATCCCTGACCCATCTACAGATCTCCTAAAGCCATGCTAAGAAACACAAGTATGTAGCAAACAGTAAAATAATTCAGGCATGATAACCTACCTCACTGTGCTGGTTAATCTCGATCATCAACTTGATAAAACTGAGAAACACCTAGGAGAATAGTATATGTGAGGACATGACCAGAGACATTTAGTTCCTGAAGGCTCTGCCCTTCATGTGGTTAATACACTGACAGATTCAGAATGAGTATTCCATTGAGAGTTGGGAGAGCTGTGGCAGCTGAGGCCTGGGTAAGGAAGTAAATCCTTGGGTGGGCAGGGATGCCTTCCCTTGGCCCCTTTGTGTTTCCGTTCTGCCCCTGACTCTCTGTCATCATGTGAGCTGCTTTACCATCCCCTTATCACCTAAACTATGAGCAAAATAAATATTTTTCTTCTTTTAAATGGGTTCTCTCAGATGTTTGCTTATAGCATGAAAGTGTGATAAGTGAAATAACATTTACTAGAGAAGATCCACAGTAGCTATGTGCTACCAACGAAAAGAAACAACAAATTTGAAAATAAATCAGTTAAGATTGTGTGAGCAGAGAGACCTTGAGAAATTAGCGTACACATAATGATCATACCAGAAGAGGAGAAAGAGAACAGAAGAGAGAAAGAAAATGGCTGAATGAGCTGAGCGACAGAGGCACACACCTATAATCCCAGCAATCGGGAGGCAGAGACAGGCAGATTTCTGAGTTCAAGGCCAGCCTGGTCTACAGGGGGAGTTCCAGGACAGCCAGGACTACACACAGAAACCTTGTCACGAAAAACGGAGGAAAAAATGCTGAATTTCCCAAATTTGATGAAAAACACAACTTTATATGTCCAAGAAGCTCAATGAACTTGAAATAGCATGAACACAGAGAACAACATCTGACACACAATTAAAATGAGAATGACAAGTGCTTGAGTACAAGAAGAAAAGAGTCCAGCCCATACAGTGGGACCGCAAGCTAAGACTCATATCAGAAACAGTGGAGGCCAAGGACAACATTCAGTATGCTAAAATAAGACATTGTCAATTATAAACTGTTTGGAAATTAAGACAGAATAAAGATATTTGGCCGGGCGGTGGCGGCGCACGCCTTTAATCCCAGTACTTGGGAGGTAGAGGCAGGTGGATCTCTGTGAGTTCGAGGCCAGCCTGGTCTACAGAGCGAGTTCCAGGAAAGGTGCAAAGCTACACAGAGAAACCCTGTCTCGAAAAAACCAAAAAAAAAAAAAAAGATATTCAAGATAAAAGAAGACTCAGAGAATGCTGCTAGCAGATCTACCTTGTAAAAAATACAAAAGTGTTATGTGAATACCCGAGCCGTAGACAATCTAACCAAAATCAACAGTGCCAGGCATGAGGAACCTCCCTTCAAGTTGTTGAGCAGGGGAGTTCAAGACACTCCCCAAATAACATAAGCTGTGACTGTTGCTGTTGGCTGTCTCCCACAACTGGAAGGTAAGACCTTTTGCTGAAGATGCCTATGATGGCTGGTTTGGGTTGTCAGCTTGACTCCATCTGGAATGAACTAAAACCCAAATGGTTGGACACACCTGCAAGGGATTTTTTTTCTTAAATCATTTAAAGTGGGAAGACCCACTTCTAATCTGGATCTTTTGAGGTGGTAAGACACGCCTTTATTCTGGCCCACACTTTCTGCTGGCTGTTTATTTAAAGGACACAGGAGCCAGACAGTGGTGGCTCATGCCTTTAATCCCAGCATTCAGGAGACAGAGGCAGCCAGATCTCTGTGCGTTCAAGGCCAACCTGGTCTACGGAGTGAGTTCCAGGACAGCCAAGGCTACAGAGAGGAACCCTGTCTTGAAAAACAAAAATAAAAACAAACAAACAAACAAACAAACAAAATGGACACAGGAAACTCTCTGCCTGTTTGCTATCGCCTTGCTAGCAAGTCCATTTCTTCACTGGCATTAGAGCCTACTTCTTTGAGATTCAGATGTATACTGAAGACCAGATGAAACATCCAGCCTCATGGGCTGAACAACTACTGGATTCTTGGACCTTCTGTTGTAGAAAGCCATTGTTGGACTAGCTTGAGCACAGCCTGTAAGCCATTCTAATAAATCTTATATACATATATGTCTGCATATATATTCACTTTATAGGCTCTATTCCTCTAGAGTAGTGGTTCTCAACCTCTCTAATGCTGTAACTCTTAAAGAGTTACAGTTCCTCATGTTGTAGTGACCCCCCCAACCATAAAATTACTTTTGTTAGCACTTGAGAAGCAGAGACAGGCAGATCTCTGTGAGTTTAAAACCAGCCTGGTCTACAGAGCAAGTTCCAGGACAGCCAAGGCTACCCAGAAACCCTGTCTTGAAAAACAAACAAAAAATTATTTTTTTTGCAACTCCATAACTGTAATTTTGCTACTGTTATAAATCATGATGTAAATATCTATGTTTTCTGATGGTCTTAGGTGACCCCTGTGAAAGGGTCATTCAACCCTTGGGGGGGGGGTCACAACCCCCAGGTTGAGAACAACTGCTCTAGAGACACCTGACTAATACAATGCCACCCGTGGTTTGGACTCAAGCCTTGGAGGAGTTGAGCTGGAAATACCCTGGAATCCTCGTCCCTGAGGACTAGCTCTCATAGTATCAGAAGGTGCTATGCAAGCTACCAAGGGAGAAAAGCAATCAACAGCCCTCCGCTAGTGTAAAGTCTATGAATCACAAAGAGGACTAACACAGCAAGATAGGCCCAAGGATGAAATAGTGGCACTTGTATCGTGTGGATAGCCAATGACCACCTAATTGGACTTAAGGCCCACTAAATATAGGAAAATTAATGCCTGGTACTATAACTCTAGCCAACTACCTGTGGCTGGTGAGGACATTCTGAATACCTGTATAAAGTGAAAGAAGAGAAACTAACTCGGTGTCATTTACCCAAAGTGGGCCTGACTTGTTCTGAAGAGTTCTGACCTCTCTTGATCTGACCTCTTAAACAAAGGTTGTCCTCTCTATTATTGAACAGCACAGCAGGTATTTGTCTTAATTTTTTGTAGGAATCTCACAAGGGAGGAAATTGTTGTGCTGTCCCTGTTGACTCAGAACAACACAAAAAGCTCTAACAGATATTGTCGATCTATCCCCACATGTTGTTTTCAACACTTTTTTTTTGGTGGGGTGGTGTTTCTTTCAATACCTTGTGATTCCCAGCAAATGATCTTCGTCATAGCCACCACATCTTACACAAACATACATTGTTCTGAGTTGGGAGCAGAATGAGTAACAAAAGAGAAATAGGGAACTTGGTACATTGAGGAGTCTAAAACATAATAAGAGTGATACACTGTTTTTCTTAAAGTTCAGTTAATTGTAATCAGGTTGAGTACACAGTATATAAGCAGAATGAGTACATAGTTCTATTTGATCTTGGTTAAAGATTGAGTGAAAATTGGGTTTGTAAAAGGCAAGCTACAAATAACATTTCTAGAAAACTCATTTTAATACTGATCTTTGTATCCACAGGTACATGTAGCTCTCACCCCTCATCAAAGAAGCTACTTTTTGCAGCAGTCAGAGACCATTACAGAAATCCACAAATGATCAAAAGGCCAAAACCACCGACCATGGGGTGCCCATCCCACTGCCATATCTACAGCCCAAGTACTACAGCTAAGGGCTCAGGGAGCATTACAGAAGAAGGGGCGGAAAGATTGTAAGAGCCAGAACAGGAGGCCTGCTGTCAGATAGTATCTTCTATATGTAACAGGGAAGCTGCACCCATGGAATCTCAGCAGCACAGTCACCTAAACAAGACCTAGATGATGACAACACCAGTTAGCGTGCCAACGTTGATGGGAGAAATCTCACGAGCCCCCCACCCTAGATGAAGAGCTGCAGGCTATCAGTGGGTGCCGAGGGAGGGAAAATCAGGAGTAAACCCCCATAGGTTATCCAATTCCAAATGGTCATCCCTAAACACATATGTGTGTGACAATAATAATTAAAGAAGAGGTTAATAATTTAGAGGGAGTAGGAGGGGACACAGGAGAAGTTATGAGAGAGGGAGGGGTAGAAATGATGATATAATGTACTGTATAATATACTCAATTACCATATCAATAATAACATTATATTTGAATTTAAATGAAAAATCCAACCAAAATGCAGAAACTTTCATATTAAGTAACAAAACAAAATCCAACTATATGCTATTTAGGAGAGGCACACTTTGGATTATAAAGTGCAATCGAGGACTGGAGAGATGACTCAACAGTTTGGTTCACTGGCAGCATTTCCAGAGAAGCCGGGTTTGAGTTCCAGCACCCACATGACAGCTCAGAGTACATGTATATTCTAAGTAGACATGGGGCTGGAGAGATGGCTCAGCAATTAAGAGCACTTGCTGTTCTTGCAGAGAATCTGAGTCTTATATCCACCTGTAACTTCATCTCCAGGGGATTCAGCACCCTCTTCTGGCCTCTGGGGACAACTACACCCATGTGGCATACACTCACACTTACACACACACATAAACAAAGATAATATAAAAAATGGGCAGTGGTGGTGCATGCCTTTAATCCCAGTACATGGGAGGCAGAGGCAGGGGGATCTCTGAGTTTGAGGCTAGCCTGGTCTACCGAGCAGGATAGCCAGGACTACACAGAGAAACCCTGTCTAGGAAAACAACAACAAAAAGAAAAAGGAAACTATAAATGGACAGTTTAATAATATTAATTGGACTGGGTTGTAGCTACACCATAGTGTGCATGCTTAGCATGCCGTATGGCTCTGAGTTCAGTTCCCAGTTCACACATAAGATATTTAAATACAGATTGCAGTATCTCATTTTCAGAAATGGATAAAGAACAACTGCAGAAATTGAAACAAAAGTTCTGAACTATCCAATAAGCCATTCCTGCAGTCATCTATAGAATACCCCACCCAACACTACAGAGTATACATCCTTTTCATATGTACATGGGGCATTCTACATAGTAAACAGTATGGTAGATTGCAGAGCAAGACATGATGAGTGTGAAAGGATTACAGTTATTCAAAATATTATCTGTAACAACCACAAATTAGAAATAATTCATGAAATGAAGTTTGAAAAAAAGGATATAAAAAGAATAATGCTAAATGCTACACAATATAAAAAGTGTGAGGAGTAATATGCCAACAAATTAAGTGAGAGATAAAATTGACAAATTACTTAAAGTAACCCAAGAAGAAATGTAAAATCTGACCAAGTATATAACAAGGACTCAAATTACTAATTAAAATCTACCCATAAGGTAAATACCAGGCCCAGTAGTTTTATATTATAACCTCTAGTTTCATCAGTTTTCCTGAAAATGACATAATTTTGTTCTTTGAGGCTGACTCATAACTACACTGTATAAATAGCACATTTTATTTGCCCATCCATTGATCGGCACCTAAACTGACTCGAACTTGATCTGTGAAATTGTTGCAGTGAATATGAGCATGCACATTCTATCCTCCCCTTGCTATGCAGAACTTTGGGATTGGATGCAAGCCTATCATCTGCACTTGCTGTTTCACTGAGCTGTTGGCTTCCTAGTCACAAAATTGTTCCTTGTGCCAACATCTCTGTTTTCCACGTGTAGTTGGGAACTTTGAGTTTTATGTTAAGACCTTTGATCCATTTTGATTCGAATTTTATGTAAAAGAAGAGTGAGCCAGTTTCAGTCTTCTGCATGGGGTCGCCTAGTTTCCTAAGTACCATTTGTTAAAATGACTCTGGCTTCCAGTGTATGTTCTTGTCACCTTGGCCAAGAACCAAATCTCTGAGGATTTGAGGTCTACATATACTCCTCTCTTTGCAGCCTTTTGTTATACATGCCTGTTTTGTGCCAACACCATGATTTTTGTCATCAACTATGGCTTTGTAGTATAATTTGAAATTGGGCGTTATAACTTTAGAAGTACCTTTTTTGTATTTGGGGTCTTTTCTGCTTCCATATGATTTTGAGGATTATTTTCTAGTTCTGTTAAAAAAAAAGTCTTGGTATTTGGATGGGGGATTGCATTGAATCTGTACATAAATTTCATTAGTATGGCAACTTTAACAATATTAACTCATCCATGAACATGGAAGGACGTCTTTTGTCATCTTTCTTTGGGGTGTTATAATTATCATTGTAGAGTCCTTTCTTCCATCCCAGTGGTTCTCAACCTGTGGGTCATGACCCCTTCGGGGGTCACATATCAGATATCCTGCATATCAGATATTTACATTATGAGTCATAACAGTAGCAAAACTACAATTATGAAGTAGCGATGAAAATAATTTTATGGTTGACAGTCACCACAACATTAGAAACAATTAAAGGGTCACAGTGTTAGAAAAGTTGAGATTCACTGATCAGTTAGATTTATTGTTAGCTATAGTTTTGTTCTGTTTTTGAGGTTATTTTAAGTTTAAAAATTTTTATGATAGTTTTCTCAGCAAGTTAATTTTTCACCAATGTGTAGAAAATCTACTTTTTTTTAATGCTGATTTTTGGGTTCTGTCACTTTGCTTAAATTGTTGATCAGATCTGATGGATTCTCTAGGATCTTTTAAGTATGAGATCATACCCCTGAGAACAGGGACAACTTGAATTTTCCTTCCCTACTTACAGTTCTTTTGTTTCTGTTTCTTGCTTTACTACTCTAAGACTGCCAGCAGTTCATTGAAGAAAACTGATAGTAATAAATACTACTACTTCACTCAGTCAGAATGATTATAATTAAAAAGAGCATAACAAATATTTTTAAAATATCGAAAAACTACAGGAGGTATAGATACTTTGGAGCCTACTTTGCCATTTTCTTAGTTTAAATTAGATGTTGTCTTTTAAAACAAATCAAACAAACAAACAAAACAAAGCATGTCTTTGCATACGGTAGGAAACGCTTTACCAGTGAGGTACATTTCCATCTGGTTTGCCATTTTCTTTTTCCATAAGATTTTTTTTTCAAAATTTTGTATTTGTGTGTGTGTGTCTGTCTGTGTGTGTGTCTGTGTGTCTGTGTGTGTATATGTCATGTGTGTGCAGATCCCTGTGAGGCCAGAAGAGGGCATCATATCCTGGAACTGGAGTTACAGGTGGTTGTGAGCTACCTGAGGTAGGTGCTAGGATCTGAACTTGGGTCCTCTGAAAGAGCTGCAAACATTCTTAACCACCGAGCCATCTCTCCAGCCCCCAAATTTATTATTTTCTCAAAAGATTAAATGTGTATATATCAGATGACTCATTCATTTCACTCCTAGCTGTCGCTCCAAGAGCACTGAAAAGATATGCCCACAGAAAGACTTGAATATTAATGGAAGTATTAATCATAATAGCCAAAAAGCTCAAAGAACCTAATTATCTATCAACTGGTAAGTGGATAAACGTACTGAGGTATGTCCATCAATGAAAATTATGTAGCAATTAAGTCAAACTTCTGATAACAGACCACATCATGAATCAACCTTAAAATAATTATGCTGAGGGCTGGTCAATTGTAGAGTGCATGCATATGAGGACCTGGATTCAAACTCCAGCACTTCAAATAATTATTATGCTTAATGTTCCTGGAAAAAGCCAAAAAGACAAAAGTAGATGGAAACTTTGTGGACTGTAAATATTAATCATGAAGATGTCATTCTTGCCGGGTGGTGGTGGCACACGCCTTTAATCCCAGCACCTGGGAGGCAGAGGCAGATGGATCTCTGTGAGTTCGAGGCCAGCCTGATCTACATAGTGAGTTCCAGGACAGCCAGGGCTGTTACACAGTGAAACCCTGTCTTGGAAAGCAAAATAAAAAGGATGTCATTCTCCCCAAGTGCTCTACCACTCCATCCCAACCAACCCTTTTACATTTTTCTGAATTAGAATGAATTGAAAATTTGGAGTCAGCACAGATTCATTAATGTTACTGAAAATTAAAGGTAGAAGTGGTGTGCCAGGTGGTGATGGCACACAGCTTTAATCCCAGCAATCAGTAGGCACAGGCAGGCAGATAGATCTTCAAGTTCGAGACCAGCCTCATCTACAGTTGAGTTCTAGGACAGCCAGGGCTACTCAGAGATACCCTGGCTCAAAAAAATTAGAAGTGGCATAAAAGGAAGGACTATCAATTATTTAAGTTAGTATGGTATTGGCTTGGCAAACAAACACAAAATTAATAGGCTAGTAACAAGTCTTTGTATATATGTATGAGAATTTAATATTTAAAAAAGAGTTTTACCAAAAGAAAGAACTGCGTACTGTGCTATGTACTAATGCTGAGTGCTCTACATTCATGTTAGCTTCCAAAGTATGTATTCTTTGTCACTATATTTGCTACAAATAAAGGTCCTATCAATGTGTCCACAATATCACAGGAATTTACTACATATGAGGAGTAAATTATAGTTGACTCTACAAACTGTAGTAGAATATATAATACTTGCATGTATTGTCTAAAATTATGTTATAGTAAAGATGCTGTCTTGTCACTGAAAATGAAAAAGTTCCTTGGGAAATAGAATCATGATATAGGTTTTATTATTTTTTATATTCGTGTATTTTTATTCTACTTTCTGTGTCTGGGTGTTTTGCCTGCATGTCTGTCTGTGTCCCACATGCATGCAGTGCCCACAAAGGCCAAAAGAGGGCGTTGAATCATTGGGAACTGGAAGCACAGATGGTTGGTAGCCACCATGTGGGTGCTGGGAGCCAAGGCCAAGCCCTCCATAAGAGCAGTAAGTGCTGCCACTGAGCCAACTCTCTAACCTCCATGAGATGGTTTCGCCAGAGAAAATCTTCAGTGGCATCATATAGCACATCATATAGTGGCACATGATGAGCCACCCTAAATGTTGGTAGATTTAACAAATGATAATTATTATTTTCTGCTACACTGTTTCTGATCCTTGCACACCATTGACTTATTAGTCCCTACACTGTATCTCAACATTTATTCAACAATATATAGCAGCACTGATTCAAGAATGGAGGTTAGCCTATGCTGATGGTAACTTATTAGTCCAGCAAATATTTATTGAGCACCTACTGTGCTGTATTTTATACTAAGGTGAGATAGAGATTTCAGATTAACACTGGAATATAAATCAAATCAAGCAAAAAGCTCTGGTCCCTAATAAAGTTAGCTCTTCCTCTGTAGAGCCCTCTCTGGTTCTCCAAGTCCATTTAGTCAGCACTCAGAACAATCTGCACCATGATGCCCTTTCTGTGAGCTCACCTCTCTCACACTTGACTCCTTCGGATCATTTTTCTCTTATAACATTCAAGATGTAAGCAATTCGAAGAATTCTACTTTGGAAGCTTTGTTTTAGTTAAGGTTTTCATTGTGGATGTATTTGCTTTTGGTTTGTCATTTGTTTTATCATGACCTAATTGATACATTATTCTTCCAATAAATAAAAATACTCACTCTATGCCATGTACTTTATAATAATAATAAGTGAAGAATTCTAAACAAATATCATCAAGAAAATAAAAGGCCCTAGACCTCTGGTAACTCACAGAGACATTTGAATAAATTCTTTGTGGAAAATCAGTAAAGCATTTAAACTTCATTCTGTTAATCACACAGTCTGTAAATTTTAAATGTCTTTTATGTGTACCTTTCATGTCCTAGCTGGATGGTGACATTTGAAACTCCCAGTATGAATGCATTTGTTGTTCATTATCTTCCCTTTTTTTCCTTTACAGTGGTCAACAAACTAGGATAAAAGGCTTAAAAACAAAAGCTTCAGTAAAGCTAAACCAAGAAACTATGAAAATAGCCTTCAAGGCAAAAAATATTAGTAAAAAGAACACTTTATGGAAGATACAAGCTCTGAATTATGTGCTAAATCATATAGTATCAGAAAATATAAAATATGAATAAATTTCCCAAGTGAACAAAGTATGAGTGGGAAAGAGAGTACAGAATGCTCTAGGCAAAAGGAAGTTTTGTGGGGTGCAGAGTTCCCGCCTCCATATCCTGAGTTGCCAAAGAAGTCACGGGATTGGTTGTCATCCCTGCTACAACAGAATCATTGTAAAATTCAAAGGAATAAGACTTTGAGCTTGAATCAAAAATAGTGGTGGTAAGGTTGTTTATACTGTTTGGTTGGTTGGTTTGGTTTTGGTTTTTGCCCATGGGAGGACAGTAGCTCAGAGAGGTTTCTAGATGCCATGCCAGATTGTGGCTATAGTAATTGGGCCAGTGTCCCCAGGAATACACCCCATCTGTTGTCCAGGCACCCTTTGCTTTAAATGCCAAGTTTCCAAAGTCTTGTACAACTTTAGAAGTTATGCTTGTTCATTGTTTTGTGGGCCTTCAAGGAGCTAAATGCATATTTTAGGCTGATATATTTGCAGGGTTTTTTCTATCTGTCTCTACATTCTCAGTATCTATAAAACACTGTATCTTTAAGACACATTCAGTCCGTGGATAATCAATTCAAATACTCATGAATAGGTACCTAATTAGTAGATTCCTTTTCCTTTTTTTAAATATTTTTTTTACATTTTATGTACATTGGTTTTTTGCCATAGGTGTTGGGTCCTCTGGAACTGGAATTACAGACAGCTGAGAATTGTCATGTGGGTTCTGGGAATTGAACCCGGGTCCTCTGAAAGGGCGGTCAGTGCTCTTAACTGCTGAGCCATCTCTCCAGCCCTCCTTTTTTTTGTTTGTTTGTTTGTTTGGTTTTATCTATCAAGACTAGGTTTCTCCATGAAGCCCTGGCTGTCCTGGAACTAGCTCTGTAGACCAGGCTGACCTTGAACACACAGAGATCCACCTACCACTACCTCCCGAGTGCTGGGATTAAAGATGTGCCACCACTGCCTCGCCCTACATTTCCTAGCTTTTAAAATGGTACCATGATATCAAGTCATCTTCACAAGCCAGAGTTCTTAAACCTGTGGCCAAGGGTTAGAAGTGACAAAGCATTCACCTAACATACATGTAGTCCTGGATTCCATCCCTAGCACTGTGGGGGGAAATTCCTATGACCAAACCTTGTGGGTTTATACACTGGTAGCTCTTATCTTTATTCCCAGAGAACTTCATTCCCACTGACAATGCCTTTGGCCACAGATGCAGTCACCTCTCATCTGATATGCATGGCATTATCACACTCCTGCTAACAATCCTTAAATGTCTTCCTACAATTTGGGGACAAAGATGCACATTCCATAATCTTATTTGGAGACTATGATGTGACCTACTTTATGATTTCACCCGCTGTCATTCAGCAATATCAAGCCAGGTGCATCTTGCCAAATCATGCCTCAATAATATTCCAGACTGCCCTAGAGCATCCTATTCTTACCTTATGTCTCAATAACTATCAGATTCCCTTGAAACTCTGCTTCTGCTGAGTTTTTCAGGGTGACTTCCTTGACCGTTTGAACTCTCCTGTGTTCTCAAAGAACCCTGGTAGTTTTTTTTCTTGATTCATAACACACTGCACTGTTCAATGTTGTTCATGCCTGTCTCCTCTACCACTCAGGAATCACTATAAACTAGCTCAGAGTGTGGTCCCTGATAAGGCTGTGGAGTTTTTGTGTGTGCATGTTTGTGTGTTTGTTTTACAGTTTGGGGAATTGATTCCAGTGCCTTGTGCATACTAAGCTAGCTCCTTACTATGCAGCTACATCTCCAGCCCTTCTTGTTGTTGTTGTTGATAGTGTCTTGCTATGAAGCCTGGGCTAGCCTGGAACTCTATCTTTCTGCCTTTTTCTCCTAAGTAATAGGATTAGAGGCGTGTGCCAAAATGCGTGGCACCATTTTAGGTTCTTAGGAAGTGCATGTGACATGAATGGCAATTGTGATCAAATACTGATGTTTTTGTTTCTAGATACATGGTTCAGTGGCCTGGTGGTCGAATCCTGCATCGCCATGAACTTGACACCTTCCTTGCACAGGCTGTGTCTACCCAGCTTTATGAACCAGATCAGCTTCAAGAACTCAAGGTGATTTAATTTAGTCCACCGTCATTTAAAATTGTTTTGCCTTTTAGGCTTTTCTTTTTCTTTTTCTTTTTTTGAGACAGGGTCTCAGGCTGGCTTAAACTCTGTGTCAGTACAGATGATCGTATGACCTTGAACTCCTGATCCTTATGCTTCTACTTCCCCAGTGCTGAGATTTATAGGTATGTGCCGTTTCTACGTAAACTCGTACCTCAACTCTAAGTCTTTTCCTTTTGGAGCGAGGGAAAATAATAATTCTATAGGTAAGTGTTTTATTTACCTTAGCCAAATAGATACTTCTATTAATAAAACCAAGAGATGCTGCTATATTACCCCCCCCCCCATGATGAATGAGAAGACACAGAAAAAGATACTTTGTAGGGCTTGTAAATCATGGTGAGGTTTCCGTCACTAATAAGGCATGCCGCAGGGACTTACCTTAGTATCCCTACTTGTCACTGAGTAAATGTCTATCTCCTACTACTTAATTTGTGTTTGTTTCTTCAGTGTGCTAGTATAGGCGTGTGTACTGCAGTATACATGTAGAGGCCAGATGACAACTCTCAGTCGTCAGTTCTCTCGGGCCACCCAGGAAGATCTGGGATCCAATTCAAGTTCCTCTACCTGCTGAGCCATCTCCTTACTGGCCCCTCTCCCAAAACACGCTTAAGAAAGCTTAGTGGATCCTGGAAGAAACACAAAAGCATAAAGAAGAGAGTAAAGACACCAAGAACTAAAGCAATAGAAGATAGTGGTGTAGTAGGTAGACTGAAGACAGGTTGCCTTGTGCCTCCGTCTTGGCATTACCCCCTAGCTGCGTGATACTGTCTAGGTTACTTAACTTTCTCACATTCTCTTTTTTTACTAATGGAACTGTAAAGATAATGCGTAAAATACTGCATGTAAAACAGAGCAGTCTCTTGTATATTTTAAATATACCATACTCGGGGGCTGGAGAGATGCCTCAGATTTTAGGAGCACTGGCTGCTGTCTTCCAGAGGTCCTGAGTTCAATTCCCCACAACCACATGGTGGTTTACAACATCCCTAGTGGGATCTGCTGCCCTCTTCTGGCATAAAGGTGTACATGCAGACAGAATATAAAATAAATAAATCTTTAAAAAATAAATGAATGAATGCATGAGTAAATAAATAAATATACCATACTCCATAAATACCAGCTATTAATGCAATACACCCCTCTCCTGGTTTTAGTAGCTGTGTTCCTTTGAGGCCTGTGGCAAAGCCAGCTTAAGGAAGCATTTATTCTAGTTCAGTTTGAGAGTGCAGGGTAGCAGGAGCCCGAAGAGTTGGTCACATTGTATCCGCATGAAAGCTGATTTGATGTTCATCATGCTTTCTCCTTTGTAATCACTCCAGTACCCCAGCCCTAGGATAAAGTCGATCAAATCCAACATGGCTCATGAAATTACTGCAGATACGGTAGCCTGCACCTATTATAGTTCCAGCTTCTTGTAAAGCTGAGTAGGGCGGGTAGTATCCTAGTTTGCAAAGTGTACACGGTGTGATAAATGATCCATGCCAACTTGGGGCAGGAAAGGATTTATTTCAGCTAATACCTTATAGTACATCACTGAGGGAAGCAAGAGCAGGAACTCAAGGCAGGAACCTGGAGGCAGAAATTGTTGAAGCAGAGGCCATGGAGGAGTGCTGCTAACTGGCTTGCTCCTCATGGCTTGCTCATACATCAATCATTAATCAAGAAAATGACTCCCTCACAGACCAATCTGATGAAGGCAATTTCTTTCTTTTTTTTCGAATTTATAAGCTTTTCAGATTAATCAATAAATTGACAAAACAAAGCTTATTAATTATAGGAAAGAGTGCCATCACTGTGTAGCCTACAGATATTTAAGAGAATCTAATGAGATATTATGAATTTCTAAACAACTGTATATAACCACCTACAAGAAGGAAGAAATAGAAAATTTGTCAGAAACTGTGGCAGAGAGGAAAGTAACCTCACTTCAACAAACACATGGTTTTTAAGAGAATGGGGAATTTTGTACTTAACATCACTGAAGATAAGGATAGTCTGGATAAATGGAGAATTGATGGTAAGATGTTAAAATGAGGGGGCTGGAAAGATGGCTCAGTGGTTAAGAACATTGGCTGCTCTTCCAGAGGACCAAGGTTCAATTCTCAGCACCCACATGGCAACTTACAGCTGTCTGTAACTCCATTCTGGAGGAACTGACACCCTCACAGAGGCATATATGCAGGCAAAACACCAATCAGTGCTCATAAAAATATGTTTTTTTTTAAAGATGTAAAATGAAAGGCCTGGGACCATTTGAGACAAAACAAGGAATACACATAGTGGAACATCCTCTAATCCCTGATGCAGGAGGGTCATTCATTTGAGGTCAGCCTAGGCTATGTAGTGACACCTTGGCTCAAAAACCAAGCACAAATTACAGATTTGAAGCAGGGTGGCACATGCTTCAAAGCTGAGGCAGGAAGGTAAAGAGTCTAAGACCAGCCCGGAGTATGTGGAGGTTTCAAAGAAAACAATAAAATAGACTTGAAGTCGGGCTGCAGCTCAGTGGTAGAGTACCTGGATAATATGCAGAGGCTTCGGGTTCAATCACAAACATCAGAGAAAAGAGAAAAAGACTTGCAAAGTCGTAATTTAGATTAGGTCAGCTAAGGAAAGATGCAACAACCTAAGACAAGGAATGATTCTTTTAATAGCAAATATATTCCTGGGTCCTAGAGCAGCTCTTCGTGACAAATCACACCCAGAAGGGGACTTGAAAATGCATCAACTTTTCGGTTAAGCCATCTGATATGCCAGCCTTAAATAGCCACTACAATCAGTTTTAACTTATTTATGTGTATTAATGTTTTGCCTATGTGAATATTTGTGCACTGTGTGCATGTCTAGTGCCCACAGACATCAGAAGAGATCATTGGGTCCCTTGGAACCAGAGTTACAGATGATTGTGAGCCACCCTGTTGGTGCTGGGAATTGAACCTGGGTCCTCTGTAAAATATCAAGTGCTCTTAACTGCAGAGATATCTATCCAGCTCCATAACATGATCTTTCTTTGATTCTGGGGAGGGGAAGTGTGCTAATGATCAAATATTGTGGTGTTTTGTATGCTTGTCCTATGCATTTAGAATATTGTCTATAAATTATGTCAACTGTTTTTCCATACAAAAAATATTTTTCAAAGTTACACCTGTTGGCTGGGTATAATGGCACAATCCTATAATATCAGTATTCAGAGGCTAGAGGATCACCCATGAGTTTAAGGTCAGCTTGCTCTCTACATAGAGTGTGGTGGTGGAGCATGCCTTTAATCCCAGCACTTGGAAGGCAGAGGCAGGAAGATCTCTGAGTTTGAGGCTAGCCTGGTCTACTGAGCAGGACAGCCAGGACTATTACACAGAGAAACCCTGTCTCAAAAAAAAAGAAAAGAAAAAGAAAAAGAAACGATGGGTCGGGGTCTGGAGAGATGGCTCTAAGCACTTATTTCTCTTGCAGAGTTTGATGCAGGATTGGTTCCTAATATCCACAACATACAACCATCTATAACTTCAGTTCTAGGGAATCCACAGCCCTCTTCTGACCTCCAAGGGCACTTTAAACAAGTGCTATACTTGTGTACATACAGGCAAAAGACTCATACACATAAAATAAAAAATAAATCTCTAAAACTCCAAATGATTCCTCTTAACTTTATTTCTTGTCATTATTTGCCAACAATACAATATGAAATCTGTTCATAATAAAGTATAGAGCCAATTTAACATATAGAAGGATTGTGTAGGCTATATACAAACATACCATTTTCCATAAGGGACTTGGGCATCCATTGATTTAGTTATCTTCAAGGGGTCCTGAAACCAGTCCCCCAAGAATACTGAGAGACAACTGTATTGTACTTTCTTTTTAACTTATCATAGTCCATATTTACTTTGTGTTAAAAATTTAGTAATTTTTTATCATATGGATGTATTGTTTAATTATTATGATGTTAGCCACATAGATTATTTCTAGTTTTCCTTAATATATGTAATGTGATAATTGCATGCTTATGCATACATCTTTATTGACATGTACATTTCCTTAGAATATAGTCTATAATCCTGTATAACAGTTTTAGTGTACCTATATTTTGACTGCAACTTGTCTCATGAGACTAGGTATTGAATTTTCCAATTTTGGCATCATGTTAGCACTCAAAAATGCTTCAGACTTTGGAACACTTTGTTTCTGAAGTGGAACTTGCTGTGTTACCTAGGCTCAACTCCAGCTTCTAGGTTCAGATGATCCTATCCCCTCAGCCTTTGAGTAGCCAGGACTATATCTTATATACTTATATACTTATACTTATGCTGGGCAGAAGGGGTTCTTTTTCGTTTGGTTGGTTGGTTGGCTGGTTGGTTTGAGAGAAGATATATTGTCTTGGCCCAGACTGGCCTTGAACTTGCAGCAGCCCTCCTGCCTCAGTCTCCCAAGTCCATATACCATCACCTGGCTAGAACTGATTGAGTTGACAAATGTGAATATTTTCAGACTTCTTGATCTATGTTACGTAGTTGCAAATTATCCTCAGCATTTATATGATTTCCCATTTATTTCACTGCACTGTCATCAGTATTGAATATTATTTTGGTTTTCATTTTTTGACATTTTCAAATTTGATGGACAGAATAATGAGCAGCCTCTAAACTGTAGGTTCTCAACTTGTGGGTCATGACTTCTTTGGTGTCACATATCAGATGTCCTGCATATCAGATATTTACAATTCATAATAGTAACAAAGTTACAGTTATGGAGTATCAATGAAATAATGTTATGGTTGGGAGTCATCACCACATGAGGAACTGTATTAAAGGGTCACAGCATTAGGAAGATTGAGAACCACTGATCTAAATCATTTCAAGGAAAGGTGGACATAAGAGCTACTTATGTGCCAGGCAGTGGTGGTGTATGCTTTTAATCCCAGCACTCAGGAGGCAGAGCCAGGTGGATCTCTGTGAGTTCGAGGCCAGCCTGGTCTACAGAGCGAGATCCAGGAAAGGCGCAAAGCTACACAGAAAAACCCTGTCTTGAAACCCCCCCACCAAAAAAAAGCTACTTGTGTACTGAAATAACTACTGAAAGGCAATATATATGGTAGCTCAAGTACTTAGGAAACTGAGGCAGGAGGATTACTGTGACTATGAGATCAGCCCGAGTTTCAGAGTAAGATCATTTTTTAAAAACTATTTTACATGTATTTTTATTTATTTGAGGGTATAGTGCAGAGGGATACATGTGTGCCATGAAAGGAGTGTGGAGGTCAGAGGACAATTTGAATGAGTTGGTTCTCTTCCTTCTACCATGTGGGTCCTGGGGATCAAACTCAGTCTTGGCAGCAAATGCCTTTAACCACTGAACCATCTTGCCAGCCCAACATGGTCTAATTTAGCTGGAAGAGTCAACATGACATTATAATAAATAAACAACAACAACAATAATGTTACCAATGACAATGTAGGTTAAGTATCCCTTATCTGAAATGCAAAGAAATGACCATACATATTTCAAATTTGAGATTTTTTCCAGATTTTTAATATTTGCATACACACAATGAGATATCCTAGGATAGGACCCAAATCTTAACTATGATGTTCATTTATGATTCATATATACCTTATAAATATAGCCTGAAGATAATTTTATACAATATTTTTAGGGCATCTGCATTTTAACTGCAACCAATCATATGAGGCCACAGATTTTAGATTGTTTTAAAGTTTTTCATTTCTTTTTTCTTATTTCTTAATTTTTTTCTCTGATGGTTTCAGATTGAGAAACTGGATGCTCGAGGAATCCAGCTTGCTGCCCTGTTCATGAGTGGGGTGGACACAGCTCTGTTTGCCAATGATGCATGTGGCCAGCCCGTCCCTTGGGAGCACTGCTGCCCCTGGATTTACTTTGATGGCAAGCTGTTCCAGAGCAAGCTCATTAAAGCAGGCCGAGAGCGAGTGTCCCTGGTTGAACTCTGTGATGGCCAGGTACAGTCCATACCCCTGACCTGTCACAGGGACCAGTCAGTGGGCATGCTGGGGGGAAGGAGCTCAGCCATTTAGGCAGTAGAGAGCAGAAGTGAGCCAATGTGTCTGAGCCAAGCTAAATTGAATCAACACGGTCTCCAAAGCTTATAATCTAATATATGTCTGTTACAAAAGCGTGTGTCGGAAAGTTGTTTTTATCCCCAAGCTTAAAGTTTGTATGACTTATTTCTTACTGAGAGTATTTCTTCTCCACAGAATTTCCACATGAACTATTGGAATTTCATTTTCCCTTATTTACAAACACTGCAAGTCCCTTTTCTAAGTGAATTTGGGGGGGAAGGAGGTTAGGAATGGAAGAGAGCAGAAAGTAGATAATAGGAGTAGATTTTCCAATATAGCCTTGGGAAAGGGAGAAAAAAGCAAGGGAAAGAGAAGCTTACTCAGTATTTTATCTGTTGAGTGGGGAGTAAGCTGAGGGACTAGAGCAGGGCCAGCCAACTACTCCTAGCCTGTCCCCTGTCCTTTATCAATAGCATTTTCCTGGAACATGGCCTCATTCATTCCTTTACATACCTGTGACTTCTTTCATGCTAGAATGGCAAAGAAGAGTAGTTGTGGAAGACATAGTGTGGCCCATGAAGCCTAAAGTATTTACTTTCCTACCTTTTTCAGAAGTTTACCAACCTCTGGGACTAGGTATATGCACACACCTGTAGTTGAGTTTTTGTTTTGTTTTTGTTTTGTTTTGTTTTGTTTTTTGTTTTGCTCTTTGGGGGCCTGACACCCAGCTCCCAAATAAATACATGGAAACTTATTCTTACTTATGAATGCCTGGCCTTAGCTTGGCTTGTTTCTAGCCAGCTTTTCTACCTTAAATTATCCCGTTTCTCTTTAACTATGTTTTGTCTCTGGGCTTTTTACCTTTCTTTATTCTATATATCTTTCTTTCTGTCTTACTCAGTGGCTGGCTGGGTGGCTGGGTGGCTGGCCCCTGGCATGCTCCTCTCCTCCTTTTCTCACTCCTTGCTTTTCTTGTCTCTTGCCTAGATTTCTCCTCCTCTTTATTCTCTCTGCCTGGCAGCTCTGCCTATCCCTCTCCTGCCTAGCTGTTGGCCGTTCAACTCTTTATTAGACCAATCAGGTGGTTTAGACAGGCACAGTAACACAGCTTCACAGAGTTAAACAAATGCAACACATCATTGTATCATTAAACAAATATTCCGCAGCATAAATGAATATAACACATCTTAAACTAATATTTCACAGCCCATACACTCATCAGAGCTAAGGGCCTCCAGTGCTGAGTATGGGAGAGGTCTGTTTTTTCTTTCCTCTGTTACCTGATTTTGTTACCTCCCCCTTAAAAGAATAACCTAGTCAGTTGTTGGCCATGCAGTCAACCATTTCCTGATTCCTTATTGCTCTATTTGTTGTCATCTCCATAGATAATGTTCCTCACAAGTTGCTGGTCAGAACTAATCTTCTGGTATTGTAGGTATCTTGTGAAGAGTGGGTGCTTTGATGCTAAATGGGTTTCCTGAGGCAGGAGTCTAGAAGCCTTTCACTCTGGGCTCAATTCCCATAATGGGAATAGAATTATGAGAATGTGCCTAGAGTGTTCAATACTATGCGTGAAACATGGGGCAAGTTCAGAACAATACCAATTCTCTTCCTCATTTGAAGGCTGACCTGGCAAGCAAAGTGGAGAAGATGAGGCAGAGTATCCTTGAAGGCGTCAACATGAATCATCCACCACCTTCTGCTCTACTTCCGTCACCTACGTTTGTGCCTCCCATGGTGCCCTCTATCTATCCTGTTTCTCTTTATTCCAGAGCCATGGGCTCATTTCCACCTCCCCCTCAAGCAAGGAGTCGGGGATTTGCAGGTCAGTACTTAAGAATGAGGTGTCATCTAATTTATTTCATTATAAACCTTCCAGTTCACTGCCAGTTACTGACTCAGCTGTCTAATGTATCCCTTGCTTTGTTTGAATTCCATGCTGTGGTATAATAGTTTCAAATGTAACTATCAGTGTATCCTGGGAAAGAAAGTCCATTGAAATCCAAGACCATTCTCAAAAGAGGTGGTCAGTTCTCAGTGATTAATTCTCATCATCCAAACTCATGTGGTCTGGACTGATGCAAAACCAAGAGTCACTTGTCATTTCTTTATTTTGATAGTTGTAATTTATATAAACTGGATCTTCGTGGTTGCTGTTAGTTCATCCATTCCTTATGAGCAGTTGCAGGAAGGTGTTCGTGGAAAGCATTGGAAGTACATCCCAGTACTGGAATATGACAGTAGCTTGATGTAGCTGTATTCACTCTAGAGGTAGACCTGATACACTGCCTACCTTCAGCTCCAAAAGCATGGAAAGAAATCTTATCACCCACACACTCCAAAGAATTACATCTTAGTAGAGAAAACAAGCGCATACATGTATATATAAATTATGGTGACTCCCAAGCTTCTGCCTAATAAGGAATACACAAGCATGATTCAGGCAGCTAAAATCTTGATATATTAAATAACCTGCTTCTGGTGAAACATGATTGTGTGTGTGTGTGTGTGTGTGTGTGTGTGTGTGTGTGTGTGTGTGTTAGTTGGGATCAAACCCAGGATTTTAAATATTCTGGGCAGGCATTCTACCTCTGAGCTACATGCATCCCCAGTTCTGAACCAGGGTATTTCAATAGGGATATTTTTAACATGAAATAGCAAGAATCTGTCATCAGGTGAGTGTATCTTTGCTGTTGAACATGTGTATTGTGTGTTGTACCTCCATTTAAAAACAATAAAGCTGGAAGTTGAACTTAGTCTTTTAGGGTCACAAAACTCAGCAGTTATATTTAGCTCAAGGGTAGGCTTACATGAGCAGTATGGAAGTCAGGCCCTGCTGTGGAACAATCCTTTTCGACACTATGAATATGTATTATTCTCATTGGTTAATATAAAGCTGACAGGTGGGTAGCTGGGCAGAAAGGTGGGAAAGCCAAACTAAGAATGATGGGAAGAGGAAGAACAGAGTCAAAGGTCACCAGCTAAATGCAGAGGAAGTAGAGGATGTGGAACTGTCTAGATTAGGTTGACCTACAGGTATGTTTGTGGATAATTGTCTTGGTTGCCTTAATTGGCATGAGGAAGACCCAGCCTGAAACTGGGCGGCACCATTCCCTGGTTTGGGGCCCTGGGCGGCATAAGAGTAAACTCCCCAAGTGCTAAGCATGCATGCATACATTCTCTCTGCTCTTGACTGTGGATGTGCTGTGACTAGCTGCTTGAAGTTCTTGCCACTTGGATTTCTCTGCTATGATGGAACTGTGAGCTAAAATGTATTCTTTCTCCCACAGCTTTTTTTTTTCAGGGTATTTTATCACAGCAACAGAAAGGGAACTAGAACAAGAGGCTAAGTGTGTAAAGTGTTCTTGACTTCTGGATTCCATGTGCTAAAAGACCTTACCAGAACTCCCAATTCATTGTTATTTTAGTGATTTTTTTTTTTTGACACAGTGTGTCATGTAGCCTAGGTGGCCTTGAATTCCTGATCCTGTTGTCTTTAACTTCTAAGTGCTGGGATTACAGGCATGTGTCACCATGCCCAGCTAGAACTTTCTTGCTACCTTATGAAATTCAACTGTGCTCATGAACGTACACACAATTGCAATCTCCTGTCTTCAGGAGGTAATCATGTCATCTTGTCTTGAATTGTTCCTGGTTTTTATAACTGTTATGGTTCATTTTTGTTGCTATCCTTGTGGTTGTGACCAAATACCTAACAGGACAGGGAGATTTTAACTAATGTTTTAAAGAAATACTGTATATCATGGCAAGGAAGGCTTGTGGGCTGGTTTGTTTTCTTTTGTTTTTGTTTTAAGATTTATTTATTATGTATACAGTGTTCTGCCTGCATGTATGCCAGTATGCCAGAAGAGGGCGCCAGATCTCATTACAGATGGCTGTGAGCCACCATGCAGTTGCTGGGACTTGAACTCAGGACCTCTGGAAGAACAGCCAGTGCTCTTAACTTCTGAGCCACCTCTCCAGCCCTGTTTTCTTTATGTTTGTTGATCTTTGTGAATCTGGAAGCAGAGAACTCAGGCCAGAAATGGGGCCAGTTACAACCCCCAAAGCCTACCCCCCCCCAGTAGCACACATCCCCCAGATAAGGTCAACCTCCTAAAGGCCCCACAATCTCCCCAAAAGCACTGCCATTTGAGGACTGACTGTTGAAACATAGGAACCTGTGGGGCATATTTCATATTCAAACTGCCACACTCTTCTAACCAGACCAGCATTAACTTGTTGCAATCTTCCTGCTCCTGTCTCCTGAGTGCTGGGATTGGGGCTATGCACCATGATCATCATCAAGTCTTAGCTTTTTAATTATATATATATAATTAAAAATATATATTTTCCATATAGTTTACTCATCTGGCTAATCCTTGATTGTATAATGAGGCACATTTGTATGGAAAGTGGGTTTGACCTAGAATTTTCCAATAAGTACATTTTAAGAATTCATTTGAGGGCAGAGAAGAGCTAAAATAGTGACTGGTTCGGCAGGATATTGTGGGAGTAACCAACTACTTTCTGACTGGATTTACTTACTACTATTATTCTTCCAAATGGACATATGTTAAACTGCTCCCTGAGTACTTATCTTTACATCTATAGGTTAGTGCATGTGTCAACCCTCATCAGAGAAGCTTCTATTTGCAGTAGATAGAAACTAATACAGAGACCCACGACTAGTCAGTGTGAAAGAATAAGACAATGCCCAGTTCTCAGCCCTAACTGGGACATTTATATCGTGCTCTCTTTCCCCAAGTCTTAGGAGTTATTGCAGAAGAGGGAACAGAAAGATTGTGAGTGACTGCTGTGAAATACTGTTTTCTGGACATGACAGGGCTATTGCACACATGAACTCACAGTGGCTATGATTGCATGCCCATGACCTTCACAGGATCAAGCTAGGCAAAAATCCCCGCATGGACCAGGGAAGGGCCCATGAGGTCCATCCAGCTGAGTGGTTATTGGAAACCAATAGCTCCTGGAGGAGCAAGAGTCAGTTTTCTTCAGGGATGTGGCCTCAGAAGCTTCCCATGCTCCGGTAGATGGCCCTCCACCCATTCACATGCTTGCAGCACTAAGTGAATTCAGTGGTTTGGTTTTTTTTTTTCCATCACAGGCAATTTATTTTGTTCTATTCATTCACAGTTAATACAGAAAATACTTGGAAACATTTCCATATAATGTTTGACACAGAAATCATCAAATAGAAGTATACAATGTTGACAGGAGGCAGTACATTTATAATTTATAACCCCAAATGTATTTATAAATTAGAAATGGAAAGATCTACAAATGAAATTATGAAGGTTCACCAAAGTCATTTAATCTGTCAGTTTCTCATTCATTTTTATGTCTTAATAATATTCTATTGTATGAATAAGCCACATTTTATTTCTCTCCAGTATTTGATAGCTATTTGAGTTATTGAGTTGGTTTTTTTTTTAAGAAGGTAAAGTTGAAAGAGAAAGGTGATGAGGAGGATAAGTGATGACCTACAGTGGAAAGGAATGGGGTGAAAGGATTGAACAAAACACATATGCATATATGGAAATTCTGGATTTTTTAAAAATGGAAAAATGTATCTGGGGCCAGCAAAAGCATTTTTTAAACAAATTCCTATTATGCGGCAGGCTATACAGTTGAAAAAAAGATGACTTAGACCGCAGTTATTAAAGTGGCTATCGAGACCTTCACTCCCCTCCCCTGTCCTTGCTTCCCTCGTTATCACAGTCTTATCCGAGAGGAAGAGGTAGATTGTATAGTTCTTTTCTTCCAGCTCCTGCCCTGTCTTGCACTTGCCGTTCCCCACTGCTCTTCTTCAATCCGCAGGTCTCCATCCAATCCCACCCCAAGGCGGAAAACTGGAAATTGCTGGCATGGTGGTGGGCCAGTGGGCTGGCAGCAGATCTTCCAGAAGTCGAGGATCCTTTGGCATGCAAGTGGTTTCTGTCGGTGGGCCAGGAAAGGGGTATGTACTTGAATAGGTTGCTATGAGCTAGGGTCAGTCCTAGTACATTTAGGAAAATGCTCAGCTATTGAGTCCTTCTGTGAAGGTAAGAGGTATGAATCAACTTTCCATACTTGAAATCAGCTGTAACTCTGGTTCATCAAATGTGTAACAAATGCCCTACTTTTGTTAAAAAAAAAAATTAAAAATAGTGCTAGAAGACAAGAAATACACAATAATTCAGTGCAGCATAGAAATGATAGGAACAGAGGTTTGCAGGAGCAGTACTAAAGAGAGTCATCTAAGTTTACAAGACTAAACTGCTTCCTCGAGATGAGTAGTTAACCAAGCAAAGATGGGATTCGGGCTTTACGTGTTCTCATGGTCACTTTTCTCCCTCTTGCTAAAGGCATGGAAAAGACCAGGCTGGTAGAGGATCCAAAGGTCACAAAAAAGGAAATAAACAAGTAAGTATCTCTTTTGAGAGTGTCAAGCTGGTTTGACACCATTTGCCCCTTTTGGTTAAATTATAAGAGATTGTGTGAGGCATGGAAAACTGAGCCGTCTGGGGGGGGGGCGTAGGTCTCATGTCTTTTACAGCCATTTGATCTCAGTGCCTACTTCCCAGTAAGCGTTTGTCACCCTAAATTGTTCCCACAGGGCTGCAGAGGCTCTTCCCTTTTTTTCTGAATGAAAGGCCACACAATAGAAACCAGGTACAATGTCTTGAAGACCTGTGCCTAGTGTAGTGTGTGCTGCATCCAGCCAGAAGGGACCAGAGTGACACTAACAACTAGTTTGTCTGCAGCCTGTCTGAGCTTTGCGGGCCCAACAGAGGTGCTTAGAACATTTGACTTTTGCCTTATGGGAGATGGAGCCATTACTATTCTACTGTGTGTGTGTGTGTGTGTGTGTGTGTGTGTGTGTGTGTGTGTGTGTGTGTCTGTTCCTAGAGATTAAACCCAGGGTCTGCACATGCTAGGCAAAGACTCACTGAGATACATCACCAGCTTTTACTTGTGTGTGTATGTGCACATGTGTGTTAGGTATGAATGAATAATACATATGTGTGTGGAGGCCAGAGATAGATATCAGTTGTCTTTCTTTGCCTCTTTCCACTTCTCTCCTCTCCTGTCTTCTTTTTTTTTCTTTCTTTCTTTCTTTCTTTCTTTCTTTGAAACAGTCTCACTATGTAGTAGCCCTAGCTGACCTAGAACTCTCTGTGTAGACCAGGCTGGCCTCACAGAGATCCACCTGCATCTGCCTCCTGACTGCTGGGATTAAAGGCTTGTGCCACCATGCCAAGATGTCATCAGATACTAATCCAAAATCTGTTCTCCTGTATACCATCATCCTTCACTGTATCAATAATAAATCCAACTATTAGCTAGGCATAATGGCATATGCCATTAATCTGAGAATTTGTGAGGCTGAGGCAGGTGGATCTCTGTAAGTTCAAGGCCAGCCTAGTCTACAGAGTGAGCTCCAGGACAGCCAGAGCTACATAATGAGACCTTGTCTTGCAATAAATGCCATAAATAAATAAACCAACTATTTAATGTTTGGTTTGGTATTATTTTAAACCAAAAATGGAACTAGAATACTAACCCCTCCCCTACACACAAAGCATTCTATAATGCACTCCAAAACCACAGAACAGTAACTTTGGGAATGTTTTGAAGTTTCTCAGTTCCTCCAGAAACTGGTCAATAAGATAGAAAGTGTTGCATGTAGAAGGAAAAGTAGTCACCCAAGAAGACACCCATAAAGTAGTAGCATGCAGTGTGAAAAACCTTCTATTTTTAGTATGTAAAGAATATTCTGTGATTGACTCATACTAACAAGATCACAGAAATAGCCATGTGGATCTATCCAGAGTGAGTGGCAAATGAATGAGAACCAAGTACTGATTTATGATAAGAAGGAATACTTAAGATGACACATTGCACACATACTCTTTGCCACTCATGTTTACCACATGAAGTCATTGAAACCACATGAGTACCTTGTGGGGTGTTTACTACTTCCCACTTTCAGAAAGACCTGAGGCTTAGACGGGAGACAGTATCTCACTTCAATGTATCAATTGAGTCAGTTTTCGGAATTGACATTCCATCTTGAGCCAGCTGACTCTAAAGTCCTATACTATATGGATTCCAATGCAATGGAGCAATTCTGATTGCTAGAGCCAGAATCAGAACCAAGCCAGGTTTGGCTGACTCAAGTGCACATGCTCCGAACCATTATTACCAGAACTTGATTTCTGTAAGGGCAAGTCATGGTATCAGTAATTTGTTTGGGGGCATGAAACAGAAACAGTGAAGTTAGTTACTGTTTATTTAGTTCTCCTTTGGTTTGGGGGGTAGAGGCTGGGGGTTTGAAATGGGCTCTTGCCGTGTAGCCCATATATTGAGTTTCTAGAGCATGCCAGACT
Organism: Peromyscus leucopus; assembly: GCF_004664715.2. NCBI lineage: Eukaryota > Metazoa > Chordata > Mammalia > Rodentia > Cricetidae > Peromyscus > Peromyscus leucopus. The sequence continues at coordinate 21,120,686 of NC_051083.1, forward strand.
CTAAGTGTTTTACATGGAGTAGCTCATTAAATTGTTGTAGGAACAAAGGAAGTCCACACTGTTCTATTTCATGAGAGGGAGAAGACAAGGGTGTTAAGGAATCTTCTAGCTCAGAGTACTTCAGCCACTACTACCTTCTCTGGAGGTAAGATGGCCATAGAAATGCTTACATGAACTTCATTCCTACTTAACTCACCTTCTCTGGACACAACTGCTGTCGGCCCTCTTGACAGCCTTGCTGATTTTCCTTTCTCGGACCACCGGCCCCAAATCATGACATGGAGGCCTATTAGTTACGAATGCTCAGCCTTAGCTCATGCTCATTTCTAGCTAGCTCTTATAATTTAAGGTAACCTATTTCCTCTTCGTCTGTGTTTTGCCCTGGGGTTTTTTACCTTTCTTTCCTTCTATATGGCCCACTTCCCTGCTTCCTGTGTCTGGCTGCCTGGTGGTTACCTGGCTGGCTGGCCCCAGGCATTTCCTTGTTCTCTCACCTCCAAACCGAAATTTGTCCTCCTGCTTATTCCCTCTGCCCACTAGTCCCGCCTGCCCCTCTCCTGCCTACCTGTTGACTGCTTAGCATTTTAGTAGACCCCCTCAGGTACCTTAGGCAGCAAGGTGAAACAAATGCAACACGTCTACCTTTACATAGTTAAAGTAATATTCCACAGCTCTGCTCTTCATGAGTCCTCCAGTAACTAATTGTTCCAGCTTATAAAATGCTCATATACGACAGCTCTATCTTCCTAAGTTAATTCCTAGGGCTTGGTGTTGCATGTTTTTAAATCCTTAAGTCACTATTCCTTTTTTGTTGAATCCATCAGATGACAAGTTCCACCCATTGGGTAGATTTTTTTACTAATTCCACTGTATTTTCAGATTCCTAGGCAACACTTCCTAGTAGCCCCTGTGTGGTGGAACTTCTAAAGAGAGATGGCAGGTTCGTGGAAAGGAGCTGAAATGAGATTGCTGTTCAAGGGAGCTTTATTAGACAATGGGGCCCTGGAAGGGAAAATGGGACTTCAGCTCCAAAGATGAGCTTTATTGGAAGACATACCATGCTGGCCAAAGGCAGCCATAATAGGGCCTTGAAAAAGGGAGGAGACAAAGAGAGACTGATGAGGGGAGGTTTCCTTTCAAAACTGGAAAACAAAAGGGGTTTCTGATTCTTAGAGTGTTTTCAGGAGTGTAGGCAAGCTTCCTTCATACCAAGTGCCCTAACCTGGCCTGGCCTACAGATAGGATCATCAACTTAGGTGCCAGGTGCCAGGAGAGGAGCCTCAAGGCCACAGTGGAGCATGCTTTCTCAACTGTACTCCAAAGGAGAGCCGCGGGGGCTCTGACCTGGTTTTCGGGGGGAAGGAAAAGGCATCTATAGGTTCTGTGATCAAACACTGTGTTGTGCAGACTTTGGAGCAAAGTGATTTAATTTTGCATCAAGTTCTGCCCTTTCAATTCTGTAATCTTGGACAACTTGTTCCATATTTCCCTGATTTGTAAAGCGAGAAAATTACTGGAGTATAAGGATTAAATAAGATGATATCTGTAAAGAATTTGACATAGACCCTGGAATATAAAAAGCAATTAGTAAAAATTAGTTATTTATAATTGACCAAAATTCAACAGTTATGAGCATCTATTATATCTCATTATAAAGTAAGGCCATGCGAGTAAAAAGGTCTAGGCGTGCAAGGGACCTTGGGTACATCATTTTGCTTTGTTCGAGCTTCTGTTGTCTTATCCATAAAATGAACCGCAGAATGTATGAGCTGCCTAACCACATACTAACCAGAAGCTGTCACTTTTCCTAGTAACATGACTATTTCTAGTAACAGTCATGGAAAGCCAGCATTATGCTGCAGGCTCACGCAGTTCATGTCATTTCCAACAGCAGAGTATCCGTTTTAAAACTGTGAGACATTGCAGTAGATCTTCGGAGTTCTCCCCCATTGTTTTCCTCTTTACTTGTAATTTGCTCTTCTGATTATCAGTATTTAGTCAGTGTTGCCTGACAGGTGACCCACCTAAAATAGATTCCTGGCTGCACTACTGTCTATCTTAAGCAAGTTATTTTAACTTTCCTGTGCCTCCGCTTCCTCATCAGTAAATGGAGCATGATAGTATATACTATTTCAGTCACTCTAAGTATTAGAAAAATACGCTTTAAAGCTATGTGAGTGGTACTTGTGGCGTCATTGTATCATCACTGCTCTTGATGTTCTTAGGATGACCTTTAGGCTTCCTGCTGTTTCTGAAGAATTTCTCAGGCTAACTTATGAACATGCTTGGGGAAGCCCAGGCGGTTTGGGATTACCATTTCCACCAAGTACCTCTTGTTTTTGACAGGGCTCTGCAGATGGAATTTCTAAGTCCGTGGAGCTTCATCCAGGTCGGGCCCGCTCCCAGGTGAATGGAAACAACAGCACATTGATTATGGAAGAGAAGAGTGATCATCTTCCAGCTCCATCACAATGCGCCTTATCCAAAGACAGTACCGTGTGTAATAATGATGACCACTGCCTCCCCGTGAAGAATGGAGAGAAGAACCCTGTACAGGAGCAAGAGCTAGAAACTGTGGCCCAGCAGAAAGAGGAATGACAAACTGAAGCCAGCTTCACTTGTCAGGGAGAGGAGAAAACTATACTTTTCTGATTCTAGGCCCAAGTTAGAGGAGGATAGAAATGTTTCCCCTAGTTTTAGCCAGGATTTGAAGGGAATACATATTTATTATATCCATCTTTACTTCCCTATCGTCTCTAGCTCCAGACTTAGAGCCTGGGAGATTTCTGCTTAAAGATGACTAGCAACAAGACTAAACTCAGATTCTCAAATCCATAGCACCAGTATTTCCTTCTATTTCCTGGAAGTCTAGAGAGGCAGTGGCTACCAGAAAGCAGATGTTATCCCGGAAGTACGATGGGAACGGTCTGGCTTTGGTTTTCTTAGTATTGAATGTGATACTCATTTATAAACTCAAATGATCAGCGAGGGCTTGAAGGTAAGCTGCCCAGGGCTTCCTGAGCTTTTGTCTTTAAGGTGATGGAAGCTCGGCACCTAGCCAGTCTCCTCCTTTCTCTTTCCCTAGCTCGCCTGCCCCAGGATCTTGTGTACCACCTCTAGCTCTGGCCTGACAATCAGATAGGTAGACGTTTTCAGGGAAGTAGACAGTGTTGCTTTGGGTTATTTTATTTAATTTTTTATTTTATATACTTTAAAAAAAACTACAATGGCCTTTGTACTGGGAGATTCAAGTGAGTCAGAAAAGTACTGGGCAGATTTTTCCTGCCTCCCAACCAGTGCATTGTTTATAAAATAGAAGCTATGGTGCAGTTCACCCACTATCTGCTGCCCACACTCTAAAAGGGTGGGAATCAATGTTAGAAACTGAGTACAAAAGGGACTCAAAAGACTCTATGTGTGTGTACATGTGTATAGGTGTGTGTGTGGGTGTATATATGAACGTGTGTATCTATATGCATACACATACCCTTTATATAAGAGACAGATCTATTTATCTATACATATTTTATATATATAAATGTGTGTATACAGATATATATACACATACATACATGGTAAAGTTCCAGAAGATTTACTGAATTTCCCAGAAATGCTTCCACTGCTATGGAATGGTGGGTTTCAAAGACCATACTTTAAATCTGAAATCCTTGCTAAGTCACAGCCTATCACAATTATGGGAAGATGGGCTACTCTAAATCAGACACAAAGTACTTTCCAGAGATTGCCTGTTCAGAACAACCAATACTTCACTTTGAACAGAGCCCTCACATCCCATATGGTGAGAACAGGAGGTTGCAATGGGATTGGGAAGAGTTGCACATTTTTATGGAGGTTTGGAGATGGAAAAGGAATAGGAAGTGGTTACCATTTGAAAGGGCCAATTTGGAAGAAATTTCTTGTGGAACTGCAGGATCAAATTGGCTTCAGGCAAGAATTGATTGACATGAATCTAAGGAGGGAAAACTAGCACGGGAACAATGGGGTGGGGAGATGTGAGGAAATTGGACAATTTGATTTTACATGCTAGATCGTTTCATTTACTCATTGACATTTTGACTACAGGATCTTTTCATTTGCTTTGCAAGGAAGATGTCAGAGGACTTGGCCTGGGATTTGAGAAGGATTCTAGAAGAGATTCTCAGTCCCTGTGAGGCCAAGATCTGCCCAGGATAAAATGGCTCTTCCTCCTTGCTGGAGATAATCTTAAGAAAACCTTGATTTCCAGTTTCCCTCATTTTGGGCAGCCAAAATACAAGGGCTGGAAACATGGCTTGTAACAAACTAGTAGTGTATCTTCATTCAGGAATTGAGGCTTCTAGCCACACACATCTCCTTTTGGACTTTGATATTCTTGCCCAAGAAATATCGTTTCTACAAGAATATAACTGACTAGACTCCTAGCAGGGTTCTCTCTTTGGGGAAAAAAACAACCATGCATCTTAACCTACAACAGATCCTTGGTGATTTTTTTCCAGACAACCAGAAGGCTATGTTTGCTACCTGCCCATTCTGTCTCAAGAAACTAAAATGTCTCGGTGTTTTAGACATGAGTCTAGCCCAGTTTAAGAAAACTGACAATTTTCAGGGGACAGGAGTCCAGGTATGCCTTGCCCCTTGCCCAGACATTTCTTAAATAGACCTAATAAAGGTGGCAAGATTATGTACCTGGCTGTATATAACAAGAAAAAGTATACACTTCCTCTTTGAAATGAGCTCCCCTAATTCGGTCCCCTTTCTGATCTTGGACCTGCTCATCCTTTCACAATACCTTGAAGGTTAGGACTTTTATATCCAGTAAGGGAAGGACTTCATAGAAAATGTAGATGGCTTAGAATCACCTTCTGAGCCACAGGATGAATCCTTTGGAGCTCTAAAAGCAACCAGAATCACTGAGTGAGTGAATGGTTAGATATATGGACAAATATTGAATAGGAAGCACTTGGAGTTGAATGGTAGAGTATCTTCAGTTGCTGTTTGTGTGCATCGTGAGTCTGACTGACACAGTCAGGGGACAGTATTGTTAACTCTCACACCCTTCTCCCAACACGAACGTTTATTTTGTAGCCATTCACCGTGAGAGGTAAAATTGCTGCTTTGACAGAAATGATTCCAGTTTGCCAAAAGACTTGCTTTTCCCCCTTCCATCAACCTCTGCTTCTCCCTAGCCAGGCCCAGGACGAAACAAGTGGCTTACTTCCAACGTTGGATTTTATCTTGATTCAGTGTTTGAGGTTTGGGAAGTTACAAGAAAGAACTAGAAAGGGTCATGTTCCTAGATTTCAGTGTACCTCCCAAAACACACGATTTAAAAGCCAGGAAAACCAGGGTTCATTGCTGAGAAATGAACGTTTTCTAATTGGAAGACAAATTGCAGACCTTTCCTGAACCCATTTGAGGATCTACTTCTGATTATTACTGGACAAAGTCATGTTGGGAACCCCCGAAATGACTGCTTTACTTGGGAGGGACACAGCAAAAGGCACCCCAAACCTGGTTTTGTACGGCCACTGATCCCCAAAGCCCTGCCGTTCTTCTGCCTTGTGACTTTGGCTCAGCCTGTGCCTCCTACCTTTTTGAAGTGACCAGTCCGGACAGACTTGTGTTCATTTTCATCGTGTTCATTGTATGTGGGTAGGACTTCAGGTAATTGAAGCCCAAGAAATGGCACTGTCTTTGGCTAGGGACACTTCGTTTTTGCCTCCATCTGGATTTTCTGACATTGTTGGCCAAGTTACCCTAATATTTTCATCACGGAAAAAAAAATACAAGGTATTAGGAGGAGGGCATGCAAAAATGCTTCTGTAGGATAGAAGGAATGAGAGTAGCCCTTTGGGTCTGATGATTCAGTCCTTTGAAACCTTAGAAGGCCCCTGTGGGTGTCCAGTGCCACCCTTTCAGCCTCTAGCCGCCCCACCCTTTGAAACGACAGTACAAGTAGACCACAGTTTAAAGTAGTTAGTCTAATTCTACTAAAGGTTTCATCATTATACGTCTTCACTTTCAGATGCGTATTTCCTAAATATTCTTGGGGTTTCGGGGGGTAAGTTTTCACTCTTCCATTGTGTGTCCCCCTGTCCTCCTTCCCATCACTTTGGCTGCTTCTTTTGTAATGTTCTCTTTTCTTATTGATGTAGTCTGCTGGTACAGATAGCTCAGTGCACCTGTTCCCTTTTAGTGCTGATTATCTTCAGTATTGGCTGAGGATATTTTGATGTTCTAAGAAAATGTCACTTTTTAAAAAAAAATCATCTTTTCTAAGTTGAAAGCAAAATTAAACATCCCCTATGCTGGGGTGCCCATTTCAGCTTTTGACATTGTCCCTGTACTTTTATAGATGACTTTTTTGTCTGTGTTGGTAGTAAATAATGGCTAGTGAATTTTCATGTAAATGAAGCAAGTTAAATATTTCAGATTTTATTAATCTCTCATACCCCTGCCAGATCTGATGAATTCATTTTAATTACTTCCCAGAAGGGACTTTCCTCCTATCTTTTATTTTATTCTATTTTTAGACTAACGTACTAGATTAAAAAACAAAAAACAACAAAAAAAAACAAAAACAAAAAAAAACTTTAACTGCAAAGAGTCAGTGATTTTTTAGTGCTCCCTGATAAATGATGTTATTGACAAAAGTAATTTCTTTTGTTGTTGTTTTTTTCCTGTGCTCTTGACAGTGTGTTTAGTGGATGGATAACGTATTTCTCTTTGCCACTCCCAGATTCCAAGTTCCCTGCCTTTCGGCCCACCTCACCACAAAAGCTCCATAGTTTATTAATGTAAGTTTGAGTGGCTGCTTCTTGGGGGAAACTGCAGGACTTATTGGAAATGTCTCAGAAAGGGATGAGAATGTCTCAGGAGTTCTGTGATGGAATTTGATCTGTTGTTCTGTTAATGCTGATGGAAAGAAACTTACAGCGCTTAATAAAAGTCTATTCTTTTAGTTTAAAAAATGTAAACTGATTTGGTGTGAAGTTTGCTTTCTTCCCCCATCTCTGAATCCCTTTCTGCAAATGGAGGATATTCTTGTCTCAATTGAGAAATGTTACATAGATTTAAGAGTCTGTAGAGTATCGCGACAAAAAACCCTGTGTGTAAAACATAAAAATGAAGAGCATGTTTGGCTTCCTGGCTAACTTCTTTATTTTGATGTCCCAAAAGCACCTTTGACTCAACATTTTCCAAACTAAACCCATCCGTCCTTCTGAAGTCTGTTTCTCTCCAAACTAGACTATGGGATGTTAACCTAGATTCATCTCTCTCCCTTATTCCTTAATTTTGTGACCAAATCTCTTGGTGACACACAGCTGTTTAACTCATTTCTGTCTTCAGCCCTGTGACTTAGGTCAGCCTTATCATATCCCTCCTGACTGTTGCACTTGCTCCTCATTCTTCCTCCTAACAGATAATTGTAAGCAAAGGTACCTTTTCTGCTTTTAAGGGCCTGTATCTCTTTTTCAAGTTATAAAGGGTTCTATGGCAGTAGAACGTTAAGGACCATTGCTTTATCCTACCATGCTAATGAGCTTCCAGAATAATACATTCCGGGGCTGGCAAGGTGGCAAGGTGCCTCAGTGGTTAACAGCACTTACTGCTCTTGCAGAGGACCTGGGTTTGGTTCCCAGCATACAACCATCTGAAACCAGGGGATCTGAGTCCTTCTGACCTCCAAAGGCACCACCAAGCATGCATTTGGTGCACAGACGTACATGCAGACAAAACACACACAAACTGAAATGCATAAATCTAAATAAAATAAAACAAAAAAGAGAATATATCCATCTAACACACTACACAAAACTTCCATGACTCCTTCATTATCTGGCTGACTCTTGACTACTTTTCTAGCCTCCTTTACTTCCTTCCCTATTCCACTGTGGTGAGAATAAAGTTCACTTCTCATTAATTAAGTTGGAAATACCTGGTGTATCACAAGACTTTTCCTGGGGAGATGAAATACCCACTCACAGATAGGGAGTCCACAGCAGACCAAAGTATGGAGAGCACCAAAGTTCAACTTAATGAACTTAATGAGTTTTATTGGGGTTACTTACAGGAGGAGAGATGACTCAAAGAGCGCTCTATCGCCAAGGCCCATCCCAACAGGGGCGACAGCTCGCAGGAGCTGGGGACCTGGCGCACACTGCACAGCCTATGGCAGCTCAACAGGCTGGAGAGTGTCCTTTCCGGGTGACTCAGTTGGTCTGAACCTCTTCCAGGCAGCCTGGCTGGTTTCTGCTTCTTCCAGGCAGCTTGACTTGTCAGAGGACTCTCAGCTGTCTTCTTTCTTACTGGTGCCAAAGCACTTTGGGGCATATTCTTTCTTACAATGTAGATTGTAGACTTTTGAAGCAGAAAGGATGCTGGGGAAAAAAAAGACAAAGCTTAAGTGTAAACGTTCATCCGGAAACAGTATTCATTTAAGTATGTTTTTAAATTGAGCTTTGTGGGGCTACAGAGATGGCTCAGTGGTTAAGAGTACTGGCTGATGGCTCACAATCATATGTAATTCCAGTTTCAGGGGATCTGATATCCTCTTCTGGCCTCCCCAGGTACCACCAGGCACACATGTGGTGGATAGATGCATGCAAAACACCAATACATATAAAAAAAATTTAGGCTGGAGAGATGGCTCAAAGGTTAAGAGCACTAGCTGTTCTTCCAGAGGTCCTGAGTTCAATTCCCAGCAACCACATGGTGGCTCACAACCATCTGTAAGGAGATCTGGTGCCTTCATCTGGCCTGCAGGCATACATGCAGACAGTACACTGTATACATAATAAATAAATAAATCTTTTTTTTTAAAAAGGTTATTCTGGGGTTGGGGATTTAGCTCAGTGGTAGAGCGCTTGCCTAGCAAGCACAAGGCTGTGGATTCGGTCCTCAGCTCCAAAAATAAAAATAAAATAAAATAATAAAATTTAGCTAAATTGGTTTTTGAGGCTAGAGAGAGATGACTGAGCAGTTAAGAGCACCAGAACTGCCTGTAACTCCAGCTCTAGTGAATCCTATACTCTTCCAGCATCCACAGGACACTGCACTCACTTGCACATACCTAGATACACACATAATTAAAGTGAATTTTTAAAAAAACAAATTGGGATTTGGGGACCTGGATCAATGGGTCAGCAGTTAAGAACATTTAGCAGGGCGGTGGTGGTGCACACCTTTAATCCCAGCACTCAGGAGGCAGAGGCAGGCAGATCTCTTGTGAGTTCGAGGCTAGCCTGGTCTACAAGAGTGAGTTCCAAGAAAGGCGCAAAGCTACACAGAGAAACCCTGTCTCGAAAAACCAAAAAAAAAAAAAAAAAAAAAAAAAAAAATAGAGCATTTACTGCTTTTGCAGAGGACCCAGATTTGGTTCCCAGCACCCACGTGACACGGCTCACAATCATCCATAACTACAGTTCCAGGGATCCAATGCCTTCTGACCTCCATGGGCAACAGGCATGCATGCAGGCAAAATACTCATATACATAAAAAATAAATCTTTTTGTAAAATTGGGCTTTGGAGAGGACAAAAGGCACTGTGTAACCTTTGAGCAACAGAGAGGTCTTGGAACAGAATCTGAAGCCAAGACTAGGGCATTCTTACTACTTCTGCAGAATGACACTGGCTTAGCTGCCCTAAGCACTCTGTGCCATGTATGTAAACATTATAAAAAAGATATAGCCGGGGCTGGAGAGATGGCTCAGTGGTGAAGGGCACCGACTGTTCTTCCAGAGGACCCGGGTTCAATTCCCAGCACCCACATGGTGGCTCACAACTGTCTCTAACTCCAAGATCTGACACCCTCACATAGACATGCATGCAGGCAAAGCACCAATGCAAATAAAATAAAAATAAATTATTTTTAAAAAGATACAGCTGAACCAAAAGGGGAGGATCAGAGGCCTGCCAAAGCTTGTAAACACTTTAAATGAAAGTCGTTATTTCCAACATACTTTGTTGTATGTAGGTTCCTTATAGGAGCCACAGCTGTCTTTTCCTAGCCTTTCATCTGTGGGTGTTGAGCCTCAGAATTCCACAGTAAGACATCTTAGACATTTGCTTTTAAAAGTTGCTGTTTATTGGGCCCTGGAAAATGATCTCTAATCCTCAAACAACTCGGCAAAGTAAATTCATCTCCACTTTACATGAGCAAAAACATTCAATTATACCCTACCTCAGACACAGCTAACAAGTAAGAAAAGCAGGTTTGGAAATCTAACTCGGTTTTTTTTTAATGAGGAAAGTTTATTGACCACATAAAAATCGAATGCATGTTAACAGAGTCTTCCTACAAAGTGAACAAAAAGTCACCAGCAAGAAAGTCATCGTTTTTGGCAAATCTCTTCAGTGGCTGACCTGACGGAAGAAGCTGGCTTCTCTTGCCTTTGCAGCCTGTTACAGCCAGCGCTGCCTCAGCCTGTGCAAAGCCCTAGGTTCAAAGCCCAGTACCAAAACAACCACCGGAAACTAATCATGCACCAGGCAGCTGCCAGGCAACTGTTCTGCCCACTTAGAATGAGGAGGGATGCAGCTCCAGTCTTAGCATCAGGGAGGCTCAGGCAGGAGGATCAGAAGTTCAAGGTTATCCTCAGCTACAGACAGTGAGTTGGAAGCCCTCCTGAGATATGAGACTGTTAAAAAAATAAAAGTGGGCCGGGCGATGGTGACGCATGCCATTAATCCCAGCACTCAGGAGGCAGAGATAGGAGAATCTCTGTGAGTTCAAGGCCAGCCTGGTCTACAGAGCAAGATTCAGGAAGGGCGCAAAGCTACACAGATAAACCCTGTCTCAAAAAACCAAAAATAAATAAATAAAATAAAAAATAAAACTGGAAAAATTAGTGATATTTGGATATTATAAAAACAACTCTGGGCTGTGCAACAGCCCTCTCCAGCCCTCTGCCAGGGCTGTGCACAGGAAGTGTGGGCAGCGTTCCCCCACCATCATTGTTTTTGCTAAGAAATGAACCCAGACGAGCCAGACCATAGTGGTAAACACCTTTAGTCCCAGTATTTGGGAGACAAAGGCAGGTGGATCTCTGAGTTCTAGGCCAGCCTGGTCTACAGAACAAGCTCCAGGAGAGCCAGGGCTACAGAGAAACCGTCACACACACACACACACACACACACACACACACACACACACACACACACACACACAAACACAAACACACAATTACCCCTGTGGAACAGGAATGCTGATGAAAGAAGAAGACCCCAAAGCAAAGGACACAGAGCTCACAGGGCACCCATGCTGCAGAGCGGACTGGCAACAGAGAAAACCTCACAAGAGCTCCCCGGGGGCCTGGGCAGCAGAGTGGGCGGGCCAGTGACTGCCTGGTGACAGAAACATCAGCCAGAAACCCCTGCTCTGCCTGACCAAGGGAAGATGAGAGGGCACACGCGAGCCAAGGGCATGGCCCGGACGCTCATCAGTGGGGGCTGGTTAGGAGCTTCAGCTATTAACGTTATCTAAGCCCGAGGTGATCCTTTATGCCCAGAAGGTGATTTTCCCAAACCCAAAGCCCGCTCTAAAGCCAGAAGCAGCTTCGAATCCAAACCAGCCCCACAGCTTCCATTGCAGACGGGTGCAGCCCCGCGCACGCACGCTGCTCCTGGAGACACTCCACTGCGGGAGCTCTTCTCACAGAGAAACCTGACAATTTACTGGGAGGAGGGAGGGGACGGGATGGGGGAGGCAACCAACCAACCAACCTTTGGCCTTGGTGCCCTGCAAAGATCTTGAGGACCCCTGGGAGATCCCCCAAACTAGGAGACCCAGTGCACTGCGCTCTCTAATCCCATACAAGGACACATACAAGATCTCAGGCAGAGAAAGAGGGAGATTCGGATGACTTGGCCTTTAATAGTGGGATCCAAGCTTAGTGGCCTCACATTCAGCCCCGATTCTCTGTCATAAACCAGGAAAGCACAGCATACCACATGTCATGATCTCTCTAGTTACACAGTCGTTTAAAAATTCTTTTCAGGTAAGCCGGGCGTTGGTGGCGCATGCCTTTAATCCCAGCACTCGGGAGGCAGAGGCACGGATCTCTGTGAGTTCGAGGCCAGCCTGGACTACCAAGTGAGTTCCAGGAAAGGCACAAAGCTACACAGAGAAACCCTGTCTCGAAAAACCAAAAAATTAAAATTCTTTTCAAGTAAAAGGAAAAAGGGCATCAACAATCATGATGAATTTTGCAGTGGGGAAATTGCTTCCAAACTTGAATGGCCATATTTGAGTTCCGACCTCTATTTGAATTAGAACAGTAAGACAAACTGTGACACTCGCCTCCATGCAGCCCACAACAGTAACTTAAGGTAGTATAGATAATTAACCACAAGCTCCTTATCCATCTTACTCAGTGACACATCCCAGGAAGATTTTCTCAAGGGTTCGAGTTACTTTAGGAGACTAAATAAACCGGTGACCACGTGGCTTTGTAGATAAAATGGAGTTATCCTGGAACATGGAATCTTTCATTTACTAAAGTTTTTTTTTTTTTTTAAATCAAGGAATTGTCTGTCCTTCGAGGCGCTCTCCTCTATACCCGTCCAGGTGGTTCAGGTCCTCTCTAAATGGGTCATAGCCTTGCTCTTTTAAACAACGGAGAGCCCAGAAAAGCTGGTCTGATGGAGGAAATTCTTCCCAAGGAATCCATTCCCAACTTTCATTTTTTTCAGGTTCCATATTCTTTGGCTCTGAATCATGAGCCATGTTCACCTCTCCTTTCATTAATATGGTGACATAATGGTAATTCTCCAACTCAACAAAAGAATTGACCACGGAGGCAAAGTGCACATTTTTCAGGTGTGACGCAGCCTCTTCCAGGTTTCCCTCTGAACGCACTCTTCCCAGGTCTCACTGAATTCCAAATGGCTCCCAGGAAGCTGGAAACTGCCAGCTCCAAATGACCCCTTCCTCTTCCCCAGAAGGTCGCAGCGAGGATGCTTGCAGCTTATCACCACCACGCCGACCCCCAACTCCGGGGAGCCCTAACTCTGTTTTGTTGTTGTTGTTGTTGTTGTTTTGTTTTGTTTCGAGACGGGGTTTCTCTGTGTAGTTTTGGTACCTGTCCTGGCTCTCACTCTGTAGCCCAGGCTAGCCTTGAACTCACAGAGATCCGCCTGGCTGGGCCTCCCTAGTACTGGGATTAAAGGTGTGCGCCACCACAGCCCAGCTGAATTTTATTTATGTATGAGAAATACAAAAGTCCCCTAGTCCCTTAATAGCAAACAGAGAAAGGCAGAAAGTTCTAGGGTCTGTAATCCCAGCCACTCAAGAGGCTTGGGTAGCAGGATCACAGTTAAAGGCTGGCCTGGGCTGTAAAGCAAGTTCAATGTTAGCCAGGGCAACTCAGATACCAGGCCCAGCAAAAATGTACTACTTGTGGTATTTGTCTAACACAAATTGATAGGCCGAGTGTACCACACATTGTCACTTGGGACTCAGACTAATGGAAGGCCCATCCACTGAGTTAGGCGATGGCATATGACCAAAATCTACATTTGCTTCTAAAACTTAAAAGTACAATACTACACCCAAAAGGAATAGAACTGAGTAAACTTGGTGAATTGCATCCCAGATGCAGATAACATAGTTCTGTGTAGGCTTGATTCATCACCCTTAGGTTGTTGCTATTATCTAGCCTCTTCAGTCTTTGTGTGTAAAGTTAAGAATATAACAGTGGCCAGGCAGTGGTGGTGCATGCCTTTAATCCCAGCACTCTGGAGGAGAGGTAGGCGGATCTCTGTGAGTTCGAGGCCAGCCTGGTCTACAGAGCAAGTTCCAGGACTGCCAGGACACAGAGAAACCCTGTCTTGGGTTGGGGGTGGGGTGGAATATACATACATACATATATACATATATATGTGTGTGTATATATGTATATATACATATACCCACCCATTCTTTCCCACTAGCATAGTAAGGAATCCTCATGTGGTCACAGGTACCTATCCTATATTGACCAACACATTCTAGTAGTGCCTGAGATATAATAATAATAATAGCCCCAATAAGGGGAGGGGCGGGAAGGGGGAGAAAAAGGGAATCCGTGGCTGATATGTAGAACTAAATTATATTGTAAAATAAAATAAAATAAATTAAAAAATAATAATAGCCCCAATAAGTGTAAGTCACTGGTATGGTTTTGATGAATGACTTGTCTATACTCCCAGAATCCTTCTGTTCTATAACTGAGCATCAGTCCTCCCTGTTTGAATGTGTTTAAACAGTGACCAAAGGTGATGGCTGTGTTTTAGTCATCAGTCCAGGGTTTCTTCTAGACAGGCCTCATTAGCTGACTCACAATCCAGTTCCTCAAACCCTAGCTTCCTTGATATCCCACTCTCTCTTTCCATTTAGCTTAGTGTGTGCTTATCATGCTTGAGATCCTGGATTTCTTTTTTTTTTTTAAGATTTATTTATTATTTATATATACAGTGTTCTGCCTGCATGTGTCCCTGCAGGCCAGAAGAGGGTGCCAGATCTCATTACAGATGGTTGTGAGCCACCATGTGGTTGCTGGGAATTGAACTCAGGACCTCTGGAAGGGCTGCCAGTGCTCTTAACCTCTGAGCCATTTCTCCAGCCCTGATCCTGGGTTTCTTCCCTAGCACCATAACCACCAAAAAAATCTGGGGCGCTGGAGTGATGACTCAGTGGTTACGAGCACATATTGCTCTTCCAGAGGGCTGGAGTTTGATCCCCAACAAACATGTCAGGTAGTTCACAACCACCTGTAACTCCAACTCCAGGGGCTCTGACACCTCCGACCTCTGCAGGCATCTGCATTCATGGGCACATAGACATAGACATAATTAAAAATTATAAAAATAAATCTTAAAAATTTCCAAATGTGATTTTTTTATATACAACCAGTGTTGAGCATCATTGAGCTAAATAATAACTTTAACAATCTGTCATGACCATAAGCAACAGGGAGAGGAAAGGGCTTTTTCGTCTTATAACTTACAGTCCATCATCCAGGGAAGTCAGGGCAAGAACCTGGAGTCAGGAGCTGCCGCGGCAGCCACGGGAGAGTGCTGCTTACTCACTTGCTCACTATGGTGCACTCAGCCAGCTTTCTTAGAGCGCCAGGACCACCATCCCTGGCAGGGCACCTGCTCTAGCAGGCCAAGCCTGTCCATATCAATCATCACTCAAGAAAATGCAGCACAGGCTGGCCCACAGGCCCATCTAGTGGGTGCATTTTCTCAGTTGAGGTGCTCTCTTCCCAAATGACTGGCCTGAACCAAGGTGACATAGAACTAGCAGCACACCATCCTCTACTCATCCAGCCTTAAATAGTAGAGAAAAACCTACTGACTGAAATCATCATTTAGAGGGAAATCCTGATGCTAAGACAACTAGCTATCCTTTCAGACAACAATAGTTATATCCCTGTATCACATTTCTATTAGACTTTCATTGACACTAGACTTTTCTTTTTTTCCCCAGAGACAGGGTTTCTCTGTGTAGTTTTGCACCTTTCCTGGATCTCGCTCTGTAGACCAGGCTGGCCTCGAACTCACAGAGATCTGCCTGCCTCTGCCTCTGGAGTGCTAGGATTAAAGGCATGTGCCACCACCGCCCAGCAACACTAGACTTTTCATTAGACTTTCATGACAAAATATTCAACATAAACAACTTAGAAAAAAGATTCTCTTGGCTCATGGGTCAGGTTTTACTGCATGGTCAGATGGCCCCACTACTTTTAGGTCCATGGTGAGATTAAACATCATGATGGCGAGCATGTGGTGGGGCAAAGCTGCTCACATCATAGTAGCCAGGAAGCAAGAGAACCAGAAGGAGCCAGGAGTAAGATAAACCCTTGAAAGGTATGTATCCAAGGACGTACTTTTTACTAGACAATGAGGCAATTTCACCTTCTGGCTACAACTAGATCCTACCTCCTAGGAGCTAGGACCATCTAACAATGTCATTAATTATATATGATAAATTGATTTTGTTAATATCCTCATGAACCAGAAACCCATCCCTGGCGAATAAGCCTCCAGACAGCATTTCACACTCAAAATGTAACAATATTAAATTCACTAAAGTAAACTCGAGATGCTCTCTGATGAAAATAAATCTGAGTAATAAAATACAGCACATCTTAGAGCAGTGTGAGGGTGCTAATAATGGTGAACAGAACATGACTCTAATATATGTGTATAAGATAAATAGATATATAGATATATGGTTTCTGGCCTTGAACTCAGAGATCCATCTGTAGAGACAGAGCCTCCCAAGTGCTGGGATTAAAGGTGTGTGCTCCACCACCCAGCAAATAGCAGTATTTGAGTTAAACTGTGAAGCTAGCCGCCATAAGAAGATCTAGGGGAAGAGAGTACCAGAAAGGAGAGATGATAAAATGAGTTTAAGGTTAAAATGAAGCTGGGTGGCGGTGGCACACTCTTTTAATCCCAGCACTCAGGAGGCAGAGGCGGGCGGATCTCTGTGAGTTTGAGGCCAGCCTGGTCTACAGAGCTAGTTCCAGGACAGCGGGGCTGTTACACAGAGAAACCCTGTCTTGAAAAGACCCCCCCCCAAAAAAAAAGATTAAAGAGTTAAATAGAAGGCACTTAAACAGAATGAGAAAAGGATAATATAGTTGTTACTTGGAAGAAAGAAGGTCTTGAAATCAATAAGTAGTCTTCACCCCTTGTCCCAGAGGCCGGTGTGTGTGCGTGCGCGTAAGCAGCAGAGCCTTTGGGCTTTCCTGTCACCCCAGAGGCTAACATGCCTGCACAGAGGCTTTGGCCCCTACCCATTGCCCCAGAGGTCAGTATTTCTTCCACGCAGAGAGTTTGGCCCCCAGCCGTTGCCCCAGAGGTCAGCACACCCCGGGCTATTGCTCCAGAAGTCAGAAAACCAGGAGGCTTTGACCCCACCCAGCTTCCTGCTGTTACCTAGCCATAGCTGGAGTTCCTCGGCCACCCTAACTATGAATGAACTCAGTGGTCTCCAGTTTGCCCAGCTTCATTTCACACATGCCAGAATCCCCGTCTGCTATACGGATGCCCATTCCCCTCCTACCTCCAGCATGCAGTCCTATCGCACCGCATGCACTGCAGCCTGTGAGGACAGAGATCGTGTGCCCCCAATCCCAAACTGTGCTTGCTGCTGAGACCTAGTTCATGAGAATGCACAACTGCCAATTGCTGTTCAGCCTTGGGTACGAAGAGGTTCGCGAGGCCAGAGGGTATCCCCTGTGACTCTCCAAGCTCTACCCTGGCTCCTGAGATCTGAGAACAAGGAACTCGTCAACGCCACCTCCTGCACACTTCCATACTGCCCTGTGTAATCAGAAGCCATGCCACCCCTAGCCCTGTGGAGATAATCCACAAATCAGCAAGTGTCTCCACAACTGAAGTTCAAGCATCACCAAGCTGAGGGACCATCAGTCAAAAGGCTCACTCAACACAGGAGTGACAGAAAGAGTTAACCAACAGACTTACTCCAGATGGGCAAGTCCCAGTGCAAAAACATCAGTCCCATGAAAAGCCAAGACAGCTTGTCTCCTTCAAAAATTACCAGTACCATAGTGATGGCCACCAAGGAGAGTGACTTGGACAAAATCGCAGAAAAACAATTAAGAAAAAACGATTACAAATATGTTCAGAGAACTCAAAAAAATCAGGAATAAACTCATGAATGAATTCAAAGAGCATCCCACTAATCTCTTGAGTGAATTCTAGGAGAACACACATAGCTGAATGAAATTGGGAAGTTAATTCAGGATATGAAAATAGTATTCAGTAATGAGATAGAAATACTGAAGAAAAACCAAACAGAAACAAATCTATAAACAGAAAAAGCCATTAAATCAAATTAAAAACTCAGTGAAGCCAGGCGGTGGTGGCGCATGCCTTTAAACCCAGCACTAGGGAGGCAGAAGCAGGAAAATCTCTGTGAGTTCAGGCCAGCCTGGTCTACAGAGCTAGTTCCAGAACAGCCAGGGCTACACAGAGAAACCCTGTCTTAAAAAATAATAATAATAAAAAACCTCAGTGGAAAATAGAATGAACTGTGCAGTGGTGATGCATGTCCTCAAGCCCAGCACTTGGGAGGCAGAGCAGGCAGTCTCAAAAGAACCAAAAGAAGGAGGAGGAGGAGGAGGAGGAAGGAGAACGAGGAGGAAGGAGAAGGAAGAAGGGGAATGAGGAGGAGGAAGAAAAAGAAGAAAGAAGAAGAAGAAGGAGTACAAGGAGAAGAAGAAGAAGGAAGAAGGAGAAGGGGGAAGATGAAAAAGAAGAAAAAGAAGAGAAAGGAAGAGAAGAAATAAAGAAAAGAAAGGAGAGAAAGGAAGGAAGAAAGTAAAGGAGGGAAGGAAGGAAGGAAGGAAGGAAGGAAGGAAGGAAGGAAGGAAGGAAGGAAGGAAGGAAGGAAGAGAGAAACTGGATGGTTCAGATAAAGTCAGTGATAAACTTTAGAGAACATGTGAGATGCTTTGGCAGTTGATGGGTGCTGGGGGGGGGGGGGTCAGTTTTCTTCCACAGCGTGGATCACGGTAGTTCACCTGTGCCCCAGTGAATGGTGCCCTACACTCACGCACATATAGGAAGCACAGACTGGACTCAGTGGGTTATTACAATTTGAAACGCATATGCACTGAACATCCAATTTCATAAAACAAAGACTCCTAGGTACTAAATCACTGATTAATCTCAATACAGATGGTGAGATAGGTGACTTCAATATGCCACCCTCACCATCCAGACATAAAAATAAGAAACACTAGAATTAAATGATATCAGAAATCAAATGCACCTAACAGACATCTACAGAACATTCCATCCAAACACTACAGAATACACATTCTTCTGAACACCAATAAGATTTATATGCTAAATTAGATCACATATTAGGAAGCAAAGCAAGTTTCAATAACTATGACAAAATAGAAATAATCCCATATTCTGTCTGACCACACTGGTATAAATCTAGAAATGAGCAGCAAGTGAAACAACCAGAATACCCAACCCATGGAGATTATGCAACTCACTTGAACAATGTGTGGGAGCAATTCCTTCTCTGGCAAGATAACCGAATGGAAAAAAAAAAAAACAACTGAATGGATAAAACCACTTCACCAACAAGCCAGAAAATAGGAGTTTGATCCCCAGAACTCACAATGGAAGGAGGGAACCAACTTCAGAAAGTTGTCCTCTGACCTCCACATGTCCACCATGGCACACAAGGGCCCACATTCTGCACCCCCATACAAATATACAGAGAGAGACAGAGAGAAGCACAGTAATAACAGTGACAAAATAATAATAATGGTGCTGGAGAGATGGCTCAGTGGTTAAGAGCACTGGCAGCCCTTCCAGAGGTCCTGAGTTCAATTCCCAGCAACCACATGGTGGCTCACAACCACCTGTAATGAGATCTGGTCCCCTCTTCTGGTGTGCAGGTACACATGCAGGCAGAACACTGTATACATAATGAATAAATAAATCTTTAAATAATAATACTAACAATTAATAAATGGGACCTCTCGAAATTGAGAAGCTTTTGCAGGGCGAAAGACACAGTCAATAAAACAAAAAGACAGCCAACAGAATGGGAAAAGATCTTCACCAACCCCACATCTGACAGAGGATTGATCTCCACAGTATATAAAGAACTCAAGAAACTAGACATCAAAATACTGAGCAGTCCAATTAAAAAATGGGCTAAAGAGCTAAACAGAGAATTCATAAACAAGAATCACAAATGGCTGAAAGACATTTAAAGAAATGCTCAACATCCTTAATCATCAGAGAAATGCAAATCAAAACGACTCTGAGATACCACCTTACACCTGTTAGAATGGCTATGATCAAAAACACCAATGACAACCAATGTTGGAGAGGCTGTGGAGCAAAGGGAACACTCCTCCACTGTTGGTGGAAATGCAAACTTGTACAACCACTGTGGAAATCAGTATGGCGGTTTCTCAAAAAATTAGGCATTGAACTACCTCAAGACCCAGCCATACCACTCTTGGGCATATACCCAAGGAATGCTGATTCATACCATAAAGATACATGCTCAACTATGTTCATAGCAGCACTATTTGTAATAGCCAGAACCTGGAAACAACCTAAATGCCCGTCAATGGAAGAATGGATGAAAAAAATGTGGTACATATACACAATGGAGTACTACTCAGCAGAGAAAAACAATGAAAGCATGAAATTTGCAGGCAAATGGATGGAACTAGAAAAAATCATAGTGAGTGAGGTAACCCAAACCCAGAAAGACAAACATGGTATGTACTCACTCATAAGTGGATTCTAGATATAAAATAAAGAACAATCAGACTACAACCCACAGAACCATGGAGGCTATAGACCCACAGAACCATGGAGGTCCCTAGGACGACTGTGGCTTATAATAAATTTTGGTTTTACTCAATTCCTGAGCAAGCCTCAAGGAAACATCTCACTATTAAGATAAAAATACATACTGTATCAGGCTGATAATAGAAAAATTAATTAATTAATTAATTTTAAACAATAAAAATAAATAAAAATAAAAGAAAAATTTGAAATATTAAACAAACAAACATTTTACTAAAGTAAAAAAAGGGAGAACTAGGGATTCATCATTCCTCTCCACATTCTATTTTTTCCCTTGTTTTATATATTTTAAATTTTTTATCAGTGGATTCTGCTGGAATTTATCAGTGGATTCTGCTGGAGTATCCGATACAGATAAGCACTGGAGGGCCCCTGTTGCAAATCACCCTCTGGAGCGATGGAAAGATCTTTCTACTAGCACGTGGAGGAGACCCGATCTAGTGTTGGTGTGGCCCCAGGGTTCTATTTATGTCTTTCCTCATGACAATGAGGTTCCTCTTTGGATTCCTGAGCACTGAACACACCCTGTGGCTGCTGCTGAATCCCAACATGACAGAGACCTAATGGGTCTTCATGAAAACAATCTACCTTTCTGATGCCAATGGGAATTGAGAGCCCAATATGGCCAGCTTTGGCAAGCATTAATGTAAGCCTAGGAACTGTAGCCATGAGATTGGACTCTCCAGAAGAGCTGCCAGCTAAAGTCGTGCTGGGATCAAGAAAAATGGGCCTTGGTAGTTCAGGTTCCTGGAGTTGTATACATGCCAGTGGATGCCCACATGCTCCCGAAGAGAATTTGACATTGCTGCTGCCATTGTTGCTGTTATAGCAGTGGCAGCCACCGCTGCTACTGTTTCTGGGATTACCATTTCATAATTGCTTACTACAGCTAGCACAGTGGAGACCCTGGCAACAAAAGTAGCTACCACAGTTAGTTAATCTTCCATTCTATTGGGCATGATAAATTTAATTCAGTAGTTATATACATCTCGATTGACTTTGAAAATTATAAATTTATAAACTCAAGCTCCAGTTGCTTTTGGGATACTATCTTACAAGGACTCCAACGTACAGTATGGCTCATTAAGGAAGGGAATGGCTCATTTGCCTTTAGCCTACTGGCTATAGGTGAGATAGGACCTCTGTGGGTCTTTTCTGTGTCAAACACACAGATTGCAAGCCCAGTGCCACTTTGAGATCTTTGGCAGCAGTTAACTCTGCAGCTCACACACGGTTGAGCCTGTACGATAATGAGTATTCAGAGACGGGTAATACCTGGGAGGCACTCACCAACCTAAGACAGAGCACCTGTGTGGCCTGGGCAGGCGTCTCCATGACGGGTAAGGTGACCTGCTGATGTCCCACACAACCCAAGTCAGAAACTCATTTTTTAATAAAAGGGGGACCTGCAGGGCCCTGGCCCCCATTTTGGGTAACTGTTGGCTTGCTTGCGGACCTTGACCTTGATATCCTCCCTATGCTAATTCCCTGCCAGGTTCCACCCTCCTGAATGCTAAAGGGAAGTTCCTTGTCTGTGTATCCTGAATAATGGGCGTTAACAGCTTAGATGCAAGATTGTAAAACATCAGTAGCGAACTTCTGCCCTCCGGGGTTCTCCCATTGTGCTGTAAGCCTGTATTTAAGACCTCCTCTTTCCTTCAATAAATGAAATTTGGCATTTATATATATATATATATATATATATCATATATACATACTGCAAATGTAATCTATGAATACCACAAATGTGATTGATATCATGAGTGTAATTAATGAATATCATGAGTGTAATTTAAAAAATAAAAATAAAAATAAAATAATAATGGATGGAACCATTGAACAAATTGAGGAGGAAATAAAAAGTTTCCTAGAAGTGAGTGAGAGTGAAAATAAACCCTACCTAAATCCGCTGGACACAATGAAGGCAAACACAAGAGGGAATTTTAGAGCTCTAAGTGCACTACAGAATCAGTGAGACCTTAAATAACTAACTTAATGTTACATCTTAAGAAACTGAACAATCAAAAACAAACCAATACCCAAACTAAGAGTAAACAGAAATATTTAAGATCAGGGCAAAAATAATGAACTAGAAACAAAAATAATAATAACAAAAATTGATGAAATGAACAGCTGGCTCCTTGAAAAAATAAACTAAATTTCAGACTCTTACCCAAATTCACCAAAAGAGAGAGAAAAAAGACCCAAATTAATAAGTCTAGAGATGAAAAAAAAGAGATTACAACAGATATCAATGAAATTTAGAACATATACCTTAAAAACCTCTATTTCTTCAAATTGGAAAATCTAAAAGAAGTGGATGAATTCATAGGTACTTATTATCTACCAAAGTTAGACCAAGATGAGATCATTTAAACTGATCCATAAGAAGCAACAAGCTTGATGAAGTAGTTAAAAAGAACTCTCAGCCAGGCGGTGGTGGTGCACGCCTTTAATCCCAGCACTCAGGAGGCAGAGCCAGGTGGGTCTCTGTGAGTTCGAGGCCAGCCTGGGCTACCAAGTGAGTTCCAGGAAAGGCACAAAACTACACAGAGAAACCCTGTCTTGAAAAACCAAAAAAAAAAAAAAAAAAAAAAAAAAAACTCTCGACTTGAACAAAAAAGAAGCCTGCATCTAGATAGATTCAAAGCAGATTCCTAACCAAGCCTTTAAAAAATAATGAAAAGCAATACTTACCAAATTATTCCTTAAAATAGAAAGGAAGGAATGCTTCCTAAGTCTTTTTAATGAAGCCAACAAAAGCAAAGACACAACAAATAAGGAATAATTATAGACCAATTTCTCTGATGAAGATAGGTATAAACATTTCTCAACTGTAAAAAACTTACAATTGGAATCCAAGAATACATCAAAAAGAACCATGATCAAGTTGACTTCATTCCAGAGGGTCAGGGATTATTTGCATATGTAAAGCAATAAGTGTAATTCATTACGCAAATGGACTCAAAGACAAAAGTTACATAATCATCTCAATAAATGCAGAAAAGACCTTTGACAAATTATAATGTCCCTTCATGATAAAAGCTCTGAAGAGACTAAGGATGGAGGGAATATGGGGAGCAGAGGAAGCCCTGAGTGTGTGAAGGCCTGAGTGAATGTGTTGTTAGCCTAGGCACAGCCAAGTAAAGGACCAGAGCCTCAGACCCACGAGAAAATAGCAATGCCTTCCTCCCAACGGTGAGGCTCAGAGGGATGGCAAAGCTGCCTTCTGGCCCATGCGTGAATGTCGATAGTGTGTGCAGAAAATGTCCACCATAGCATTCTCTCCATGGATATTTCTATTTTCTCTAAAGATCGCTCCCCTAAAGAAATTGCTCCTATCAAAATGAGTCCAACCCTCCTCCTTTTTCAGCACATAATGAGCCTGCCTGCCTCCTTGTTATCTGCATAGAGCCCCAGCTCCTTGTTCAGCTGGATGCAATAACCCTGCCTCTCTGTTTAACTGTATAACAAACACACAGATTGTGCGGTGTTTGTTGTAGTTTTCCATTAGGGAGCCCAGTCCACCGGATTCCAGCTTTACTGTGTGCCTGTGTGTTTGTCTTTCCATCCCTTCACTGCCCCTGTCCCTGTCCCTGGAGCTATGCAAACACATTTCACCATGACAAAGGCTATGTATGACGAAACTATAGCGAAAAGTATGCTAAACTCGAAGCTTTAGCACAGAAATCAAGAACAAGGGTGATGACGCCTAGTCAATGTAGTGCTTGAAGTCTTCACAACAGCAGTAAGAGAAGGAAGTAAAAAGATAAATAAAATGAAGGTAAAATACTATTTGCAGATGATATGATTCTATATATAAGAGACACTAAAGCCTGTACCAGAAAACTCCTGGAGCCGATAAACACTTTTAGGAAAGTGGCAGGACATAAAGTTAACATAAAAACCAGTAACTTTCTTATATACCAATGACAAGCATATTAAGAAAGAAATCAGAAACAACCCCACTCACAGTAGCATCAGAAATATCTTTGAATAAACCTAAGCAGGAAGTGAAAGACCTCTGCAATGAAACCTTTAAAACACTGAAGAAGAAATTGAGAAAGACCTCTGTGCTGACTAGTTTTTTTTTTTTTTCCAACTTGACACAGGCCCAGGCCATCTGGGAAATCTGGGAAGAGGGACTCTCAATTAAGAAAATGTCTCCATCAGATGGGCGGGTAGGCAAGACTATTTGGCATTTTCTTGATTAATGATTGATATTGGGAGGACCCAGCCTATTATCAGTGCCACTCCTGGGCAGGTGGTCTTGAGTTGTATAAAAAGGCTAGATGAGCGAGCCATGAGAAACATTCCAGTAAGCAGCGTTTCTCTGGGGTCTTTGCTTCAGTTCCTGACTCCAGGTTCCTGTCTTGACTTCGCTCAGTGGTGGCCTGCCATGTAGCAATGTAAGCTCAAATCAACCCTTTCTTCCTGGTGTTGGTCATGGCTTTTATCACAGCAATAGAAAAAAACCTAGGCAACCTCCAATGCTCACAAAGTGAAACAATATTGTGAAAACGGCTATCCTACCAAAAACAATCTACAAATTTAATAGAAACTCAAAAAAAAAAAAAAAGAATTCCAGCAGCATTCTTCACAGAAACAGAAGAAAAATCTGAAAAATTCATATGGGAGCACAAAAGACCCAGATAGCCAAAGCAATCCTGAGCAAAAAGAATATTGCACAATGTCTGGTTTCATGTTCTACTACACAGGCACAGAACTGGCATAAAACAAAACATATAGATCAATGGAATAGAACAGACAGCCCAAAGCCAGGCACAGTAATGCACGCCTTTAATCCCAGCACTCCAGAGGCAGAGGCAGAGGCAGGCAGACATCTGAGTTCAGGGCCAGCCTCTTCTACAGAGCAAGTTCCAGGACAGCCAGGGCTGTTACACAGAGAAACCCTGTATTGAAAAACTGAAAAAAAAAAAAAGGACAACCCAGATAGAAGCCTACACAACTACAGCCACTTTATCTTGGCCAGAGGCCAAAACATACACACTATTGAAATGACAGCATGTTCACCAAGCAGTGCTGGGAAAATTGGATATCAAGGCACAGAAGTATGACATTAGATCTTATGTCTCCTCATGAATAAAAATCAACCCCAAATGGAGCAAGACCTCAACATAAAGTCTGATTGCCTGAAATTATTAGAGGAGAGAGTAAGCTTCCACTTACAACGCGCTGGTAAAGACTTTCCAAACAGGAGCCGGGCAGTGGTGGCTCACACCTTTAATCCCAGCACTTGGGAGGCAGAACCTGCTGTGAGTTCGAGGCCAGCCTGGTCTACAGAGTGAGATCCAGGACAGCCAGGGCTACACAGAGAAACTCTGTCTTGGAAAAAAAAAGACTTTCCAAAGAGGACTCTGGTCACTCAGGAAATAATACCAACAATCAATAAATGGGACTAAACAAAAAGGCTTCTGTACATCAGAAGAAATAGTCAGTTGAGTGAAGAGACAGGCCAAGAAAGACAAAAACCCTGTGTTCTCTTTTCTATGTAGATTCTAGTTTCTAAGTTTTAGATTTCTGTATTAGAGTTTTACTGAGTACGTGTAGAGGCCAGGAAGCAAGAAAGGAGCCATGGGGCATGGGGAAGGCTCTGGGGGAAAAAGAATGAGATATTCAGAAAGCTGAGAGGGGAATACTAATACGGAAAGGCTTAAGTTGGGATGGGGTGTGGATATGGGGGTGGGAGATGGGTTAAATAAAACAGAATATATAAAAATGTAGAAATACACTACTTCATAAACTAAAATGTAATTAACAGAAAACAGGGAAAAATAATAGAAAATAGGGAAAAGCATAATAAACAAAACAAGAGCCATAGAAGGAAAGATTGATATAAATATATCAGTGACCATATCAATATTTATACTTCTTCATGGCAATACAAGCCATGGACAAGTAGTTAAATATGATGGTTAATCTTTTTAAAAAAGATTTATTTATTTATTATGTATACTGGGTTCTGTCTGCATGTGTCCCTGCAGGCCAGAAGAGGACACCAGATCTCATAGATGGTTGTGAGCCACCATGTGGGTGCTGGGAATTGAACCCAAGACCTCTAAAAGAGCAACCAGTGTTCTTAACCTCTGAAGCATCTCTCCAGCCCCATGATGGTTAGTCTTGATTGACAACTTGATTGGGTCTGAAATCAATTAAAGGACAAGTCTTTTGACTAATCTATGAGAGTATTTCCAGGAAGGATTAACTGAGGGAAGAAGACCTCCCCAAAAGCAGACTACATTCCAGTTCTGACTCAGATATTGAAAGGGAAAAATCAGTAGCCATCTTGAGAGATGCTCTCCCCCCTCCTCTAAAGGTATTTGCTGACCAGCAGTTTTAGAACTGACCAGAAGTTGAGCTCATAGGAAGATAAGGCTGAAACAATACATCAGTATACCCTGGACTTGGTAAAACAGGATATGGGGAGTAATGGACTCAACTGACCAGAAATTGAACTTATGGGAAAATAGGACTGGAACAATAAATCCGAATCTATATATCCTGGGTTCAGCACAAGCAGGGGATAGGGAGTAAAAAATTTATGTCTCTGTAGATATCCCGAATCCTGTTAGCCATCAGTAACCTCATGCTTATAGTTCAGCCAGTAACTTCAAAGAACTACCTCACCACTAGCCCCTTTGTTCAATCCCAAGCTGCATGTAAACCTTTCCTATATAAACACCTTCAAGTGAGTGCTTGGGCAGTCCTCCTCCACCGACCAATCCCTGGGCTTGTTTTGTTATTAAAAAATCTCTGTGTGCTTGCATCAGATATCAGCTCCGTGGTGGTCTTGCTTGGGGGTCTTGCGACCTGGGCACAACAATATAAAGATCCAAATAAAAAAGTGTTGCTAGCCGGGCAGTGGTGGCACACGCCTTTAATCCCAGCACTGGGAGGCAGAGGCAGGCGGATCTCTATGAGTTTGAGGCCAGCCTGGTCTCCAAAGTGAGTTCCAGGAAAGGCGCAAAGCTACACAGAGAAACCCTGTCTCAAAAACCAAAAAAAAAAAAAAAAAAAAAGTGTTGCTTGCACCAGGCAGTGGTGGCGCACGCCTTTAATCCCAGCAGTTGGGAGGCAGAGCCAGGCGGGTCTCTGTGAGTTCGAGGCCAGCCTGGTCTACAGAGCAAGATCCAGGATAGGCACCAACAACACAAAGAAACCTTGTCTCGAGAAACAAAAACAAACAAACAAACAAACAAACAAACAAAAAGGGTTGCCTGCCTGCTTGCCTTTCCGGCTAGTGAGTGTGTCTGTCTCTGCTGCTGTTGCTGTTACCATTCTACACTGACATAAGAGTCCAACTCATTCAGGTTCCCATGTGGACTGACACAGTGACCTTCCAGGAATCTTCCAGGTTTTCAGCAGCAGATTGCTTCGTGGACTGAGTAGCTACCAGGTTCTTAGCCTCTCCAGCATCCCAACCACCATTTTCCTTCAAAATGAAATAATTTCATTCTTCTTTATAGCTGAATGAAACATCATTGTGTATAACTACATTTCCTTTACCCTTTCTTTTCTTTCTTTTTTCTTTTTTGGTTTCTCAAGACAGGGTTTCTCTGTGTAGCTTTGGAGCCTTTCCTGGAACTCACTTGGTAGCCCAGGCTGGCCTCGAACTCACAGAGATCCACCTGCCTCTGCCAACCAAATGCTGGGATTAAAAGCATGCACCACCACTACCCGGCTACCCTTTCATTTTTGTTGGGACATTTTAGGCCGATCCTGTAATTGGCTCTCATGAAGTCCCTCTGTAAACATGGATGTGCGGGTATCCCTATTATTAAGCTTAATATTATATCATTAGTAGGCTTATATTAAGCAACTTCTCCCAATGTGAGGTCCTGTCTCAAATAAAGTAAAATAAAATAAAATAAAAAACACAGAAAGGAGCCGGGCGTTGGTGGTGCACGCCTTTAATCCCAGCACTCGGGAGGCAGAGCCAGGCGGATCTCCGTGAGTTCGAGGCCAGCCTGGGCTATCAAGTGAGTTCCAGGAAAGGCGCAAAGCTACACAGAGAAACCCTGTCTCGAAAAAACCAAAAAAAAGGAAAAAAAAAAACACAGAAAGGGAAGAAAACAAAGATGAATTACAATTTTTCACCCATCAGATTGACAAATAATTTAAAATAATTCAAAGGCCGTGTTTATAGGAAATTTGAAAAATGTGATGATAGGAGTGAAAATTGGCATATCCTTTTATAATGAAATTTAGCAGTGTGCATTATATTTTTAAAAAAGTGGTACTAGTATCAAACCCAGAGGCTTATGCACATTAGACAAGTGCTGTACCATGGAGGAGGTACTCTTCCACTTGTATAACTGAATGTATCTTTACTCTATGACGCAGTAACCCATCTTTGAGGGCCTACCCAGAGAAATACACTTTAGCTCGAGACTGGCCATACTAGCACATTCATTACATCCCTATAAAAGTGAAAAGGTAAAGCCATTTTATCCACCAGAGCATGGGAAAATAAATTCAGACCCATGCAAATGAAGGGAATTCCTCATAGAAATATAAATATAAAGGTTTCGGGAATCATTTTTATAGAAAGGTCTCCAAGTTATTTTGTCGAGTGATAAAAGCAGTTGGCCACATAACACAATATAATTCTGTTTATGTGGAAATGACAAATATACACATTAGTCTCCTCATTCGTGTTATTAGACTGCATCCCACTCTCAATGGAGAGGTGTTTGGTTAGAAGAGTGTCGATATCGGAATCACTATAATCTTAGTTTAGCTCACAAGAACCAGCTAGCAGGAGTGGGAACCGATAATTTTGTGGGGGCACGTGCAAATTGAAAATGAAGTGCTTCTCAGTCAAAAGGCAGGGGAACAGAAGGGAAGTGCACTCGAGATTCTTAAATGGGTTTTTTAAAGGATGTTTTATCACTTACACAGCATAGTAGGGGTAACGATGATATATAACAATGCCTACACCTACCAATTCTAAAATATTTTCATCATAATTTCGTACAGTAAAAATGTTATTAATGTGACTTCTTAGTCACAAGATTTTTTTTTGGCTTGATTTTCTACAGATTCAGTTTGTCACCAACATTTATATTTTTAGCAACTTTTGCTCTTTGTTTGTTTCCTTGCGGGGCTGGGGGTTGAATACAGGGCCTTGGTCGGGGTAAAGAAATGCTCTTCTACTGAGCTGTAGCTTCAGTCCACAACTTCAGTGTAGTGAAAACAACTTCAGCTGTAAGACCACTATAGTATTTATGATTTTTCACTTTATGATTTGCCTCTTAGTATCACTACTGCTAGCACTATTAAGAGAAGTTTGTTCACCTGCCCAAGATCTGCACAGAAGATATGCTGAGATCTGTCAACATTCCAGTAGTCAGCACTAAAAAGACTCAGTGGGTTACAGAACAAAAGAAAGAAAGTAAGTGAAGGTGAAAGTGAACATGTTGGGGGTTCCTGGGAGAGTGGGAGAGGGAAGTAGGGATGGATATGATCAAGATACATGGCATACTCTCTTAGTGTTCTAGTGCTGGGAAGAGACACCATGACCACGGCAACTCTTATAAAGGAAAACATTTAATTGTGGGGGCTTACAGTTTCAGAGGTTTAGTTCATTATCATCATGGCAGGGAGCATGGGGGCACACACAGGCAGACATGGTGCTGGAGAAGTAGCTGAGAGTTCTATATCTGGATCACCAGGCAGCAGAAGAGAGAAACATTGGGCCTAGCTTGGTGTTCTGAAACCTCAAAGCCCATACCCAGTATGACATGCTTCCTCCAACAAGGCCACACCTACCCTAACAAGGCCACACCTCCTAATCCTTCTCAAGTAGTGCCACTCCCTGATAACTAAATATTCAAACATATGAGGGCCGTTCTTTTTTTTTTTAAGATTTATTTATTTATTATGTATACAGTGTTCTGTTTGTATATATGTCTGCACACCAGAAGAGGGCACCAGATCTCATTATAGATGGTTGTGAGCCACCATATGGTTGCTGGGAATTGAACTCGGGACCTCTGGAAGAGCAGTCAGTGCTCTTAACCTCTGAGCCGTCTCTCCAGCCCATGGGACGTTCTTATTCAAACCACCACCACACATAATATGAAATTACCAAAGAGTCAACAAAAATATTTTTAGAAAAAAGTAGTTTAACCAGGTGTTTGTGGAGCATGCCTTTAATCCCAGTACTAGGGAGGCAGAACCAGGCAGATCTCTGTGAGTTTAAGGCCAGCCTGGTCTATAGAGCAAGTTTCAGGACATCCAGGACTACATAGAGAAACTCTGTCTCAAAAAACCAAAAGACAAACAAATAAAGAAAACAACACAACAACAAAAAGCAGAGTCAAATCTCTGTGAGTTCAAGACCAGCCTGGTCTACAGAGTGAGTTTTGGGACAGCCAGGACTGTTATATAGAGAAACCCTGTCGCAGAAAACCCAAAAATAAAAAAAAAAACTAAATAAATAAAAGAGTAGTTTATAGGGCTGGGGTTTTTCTTTAGTGACAGAGTGCTTGATCGGTATGTACAAGGCTCTGGCTTTCATCATTATGACAACATTTTGATATGCTCCTCCTTTCCCTACACTTCCCCCTTACTCTTTAGATGCTGGAATGAAACCCAGGGCCTTGTACATGCTTGGCAAGTCTCTACAACTGAGCTACATTTGCCAGTCCAGTCCATTGGGATACATTCCTCTTCTTTTATAGACAGGGTTTCACTGAATGACCTTGACTGGCCTGGAACTTGCAGCAGCCACCTTCAAGCCCCCAGAAAGTCGGGATTACAGGTGTGAACCACCACTCCTGCTCTAAATAAACTTGGGTTTTTTATTTTTAAAAATGTATTTATCATGTACACAGTGTTCTACCTGCATGTATGCCTGCAGGCCAGAAGAGGGCACCAGATCTCATTATAGATGGTTGTGAGCCACCATATGGTTGCTGGGAATTGAACTCAGGACCTCTGGAAGAGCTGCCAGTGCTCTTAACCTCTGAGCCATCTCTCCAGCCCCTGAACTTGATTTTGTTGTTGTTGTTGTTGTTCAGCACTGGAAATTGAATCCAGAGCCTACTGTGTGCTAGTCAAGTGCTTTACCATTGAGCTACATCCCCAGCCTATTGAGGTGATTTTCTGATAAATTATTTCAAAATGCAAAACTTCAGTATATCTACAGTATGTCTATATTCTTAGACATCTTTCCCCCAAAGACTGAATTCTTCATACAAATCAATTTCCATTGGATTCAGTCTGAGTTCAGTTTTAAATATAAAACCATACAATGTCATTTTAACATTTCCCCTGTAAAATATAATGAATTGGGAAGTGGCTGTACTATTTCTATATAATTTAAAAATTCAGCCTATGTATTCTTAGCTGCCTGGTTTAGCAATTGCGTCATCCCCCTGATGGGTTTTTTTTTTTCCAAGATTGTGCAAACCATATTTGATTTCTGTGGATTAAATTATGCCAAGAAGGCTGATTACCTTCTTTCATTACATCCATACACAAGTTGCTGTTAAATCCACACCAGTGGCTGGGCAGTGGTGGGGCATGCCTTTAATCCCAGTACTCAGGAGGCAGAGACAGGCAGATCTCTATGAGTTCAAAGCCAGTCTGGTCTACAGAGAGAGTTCCAGGACAGCCAGGGCTGTTACACAGAGAAACACTGTCTCGAAAAACCAGGGGGAAAAGTCCACACTAGTGGTACAACTGAGTAGAGAAGAACCCAGACTCTGGAGGTGTCTGTTGGTTGATTTCTCTCATTGCTGTGACAAAAAAAAACAGCTACTTTAGGAAGGGTGGATTGCTCTTGGCTCTCAGCATGAGGGTACACTCTGTAATTGCAGGGAAGTCATAGCAAATAGAATATGAGGTGGTGGACCCCATTTTACCCACAGTCAGAAAGCAGAGCTGGAAGCTGAGGCCCAGCTTGTAATCCCTTCCTTTTTGTTTAGCCTAGAACCCAGCCCATGGAATTATGGTACCCACAATTCAGAATGGTCCTCACACGTCAAATAATCCAGTCTAGAAATTCCCTCACAGACATGGCTAGAGGTTTACTCCTAGATGATTCTAGTTCTTGTCCAGTTTACAATCACTAGGAACCATCACAAGGCACATCATCAGGAAACTCAGCTTTATTGCATGCATACTAGTTATGTGTCCTTGAGTAAGTGAATTAGAAAGCATTTATAGTCAGTTTCCTCACCCATAAAATGGAAATGCTACTGGAACCCACCTGAAAAGTTTGCTGTGAGGACTGCATTAATATTTGAAGAGTTTACATGATTGCTTATTCATTTACTTCTTTATTATGGACTGGGGATTGATTACAGGGCCTTTCACATGCTGGGCAAACAACACACCAGAGCTACATCCTAAGACCTTTAGAAGTTTTCTTTTGAAGCCTGGCGAGCTTGAGGCCAGCCTGGTCTACATAGGGAGCTCCAGGACAGCCAGGACCACATAGAGAGACCCTATCTCAAAAAATAGTTTTGAGGGGCTGGAGAGATGGCTCAGCAGCTAAGAGCACTGGCTGTTCTTCCAGAGGACTGACCCATCCTCCACTTGGCAGCTCACAACTGTCTGCAACTCCAGTTCCATGGGATCCGACATCTTCACATAGACATGCATGCAGGCAAAACACCAATGCTCATAAAATAAAAATTTTAAAATAGTTGTGAAACAGGGTCTCACTAAGTTGTCCTAGTTGGCCTTAAACTCACCCTGTTAGGCAGGCCTTAAACATGTAATCCTCCTCCATCAGCGCGCGCGGGGAGGGGGGGGGGGCCTCCCCAAGAAGCAGCAGGGCAGTACCACCCTGCTGGGCTATATATATAGCAAGCCTATGTTGAGAGCAGTGCTAATCACAAAGTAATTCTCAGATAATGTCATTATTTGCTCTTTTGTATTCACTGTGCTTTCAAGTCTGTTTTGAAACAAACCAATCTTTCTTATCTTATCCTTTTCTTTTCCCTCATTCTGTCCCCATCTCTTTTCATGTATGTTATAGTTCACTGAAGCGCTCACTTTATCTCAACAGTTAGATATACATTTATGAGGAAAAATGAGTTGGAAAGATCCCTCTGAGGTTCTCTCTAGCAGGGTATTAGTGGATGGGTGAATCACCCAGGTTGGCAGTGGCTATCTGATCGAATGAATACATTCAATTATCTGTCTAGCTAAACGCTTGGAAGTGTTAAGTGGACATGGATGTGTGGGAGGAAGGCTCCCAGAGCAACCTTGGGCTATGAGAGCTAATTCAGACCACATACTGTATTTTGAGAGAGTCCAGACCACACACTTCCAGGGCAGCAGCAGGCTTACTCCCATCTTTGACAGTGACGGCAGTCCTTTGTCAGTGACTCCGATTGGCCTTTCAGTTTCTTTGAATTAGGCCTTTCACCAGAGTCTTCAGCTTCCCCTTCACACTTCTCAAGAACAATGCAGAGGAGTCTTCTGGGGAGAGGAATTGCACACCGCTGTAAGTTAACTGTGGCTCCTTGCTATCCCTCAGGTTGTAGGTAGCACTTAGGCTTGGCCATATTTCACCCTGTCTTGTTAATGTTGCCTCACCTTATTCACTAGATTGTGTACTCCTAAAGAGTACATGTATGCTCTTCATGTCTAATCCTTACCTGTAGCATACCAGGTCTGCCCACGGCCATTTTAGGGCCTTTAAACTTTGGATTTCTGTCTTGTTCTTAGCTAGCTCTTATTATTCAGGTCTAAACTTGCAAGTCATGTTCTCAGAGAGGCCTTCCTTGGGAACATTATCTAAGTAGCTTTCTCTTTGGATCATTCTCTATTTTGTAACTTCTTGTTTTCCTGGTAACATTCTCTACAATTAGGAACTATCTTATCTGACTCTATTGTCTGCCTCCCTTACTGGCATGAGTCACAAGAGGACACGGATCTTGTCTTTTTTATTCATTCCAGAATCCCTGGTGTTTAGAATAGCAGGTGCACAAAAAACATGAGTGAACTTTTCTTTTATTATTCGCTAACATCCTCAGCCCCCAGAACAGTGCCTGGTGCTGGTTAATAAAGAATTGTTGGCTGTGTCCTACAACAATAGTTGATGGAAAGTAGGAGCATGAGTTAGAGGCTAGCCTGGGCTACGTAATGAGTTTGAGGCCATCATGGTTATACAATGAAACCCTGTCTCAAAAAAACAAAACAAAGCCAAACAAGAGAAGAATGGAAGAATAGTTGAAAAGAGGGAAAAAAGAAAATGGTGACTGGATGAGTTATTGTTCCACACACACCTTAACATACTCCAAGTTAAAAGTACATTTTATTCTTCCTCACAAAACCTGTTTTTCTGTATACCCTGGCTCAGTCAGTGGTGCCATTATACACTCTGACACTCAACTCAGAAATGGACTCCTATCTCTTTCCCTCATTCACCTGAAGTTTTCAATTAGTCCTAGAGGTCTGCACTTTAAACTAACTTTAGTATTTACTGGTCTATATTCTTTTCTACAGAGGTCCCCAGTCCCTTCATCTCAAAGTATATAAGCTTCGGGTCCCAATAAAACTGCACACTACTCTGGCCGAGACAACTATGACTCAGTTACTAGAGGGAAGGCTCAGTGGTTCAGAGCGCTTACTGCTCTTGCAGAGAAGCCAGGTTCAATTCCCAGGACCCATGGCAGTTTGTATCCTCCTATAACTCCAGTTGCAGGGGATCCATGCCCTCTTCTGACCTTCACACGATCCTGCACACACATGGTTCACATACATACACTCAGGCACTTACACACACACACTCATACTTTTTTTTAGAAGCATAAATATTTATTTGTAACAAAGGAGTTTGTGTACAGTGTTGAAAATCTACAACTTCTTGTTAAACTGACATTTGTACTTCACCTTTTTAAACAAACATTTATAATCATTATTTTATACAGATATAGATATGTAAATACAACCTCGAGTTCAGCACACACACACTTAAGAATCTTCAGTAGTTTCTTATTCCTTAAAGGGTAAAATCTAAACTTTGCATTTTTGTATTGTGTTCTCTCTTGATCTAATTCCTTACAGTCCGACTCCCTGTGCCTCTATGCCTCTGTGCACCTTATTTTTGTGTACAATGTTATTAAACCTGTTTTGAGCTGTGATCTCATGTATCCCAGGCTGGGCTGGAACCTATGTAGCTAAAGATGACTTTGAACTTCTGATCCTCCTGAGTACAAGGGCTACCATCCAAGGTTTATGCAGTGCTAGGGACTGAACATTGGGACTTTGTGTCTGCTAAGCAAGTGTTCTACCAACTAAGCTACATCCTATATATACATCAGTAAATCTTTGCACATCCTCTTGGTCTCCCTGCAGTATCTATTAAAACAGCAAGCAGCCTTTGAGGCTCTTCACGTATTTTACTTTTTCCTCCCTTCCTCTTTCCTTTCATCTTAAACTTGTGATTCTCCTGCCCCATCCTCTCAGACTTTTTTTTTAAAGACTTCTCCACCAGCTAGTAATCACAACACTAAAGAAGCTGAGGCTGAGGTGGAGAGGAGAGAAATGGGGGGAACAAGGAGAGAGGGAAATTATTTCTCATTTATGACGATCTTTTCATCCTTATATTTGTTTGCCAGTCAGAAAAATCGTTGTATACACATTTGCTTTTCCACTCCACTTTTCCTCTTTTGGTAAGAAAAAAATTTTTTAACACACTTTCTTTTATAAAGTAATGAGATCCTCTAGGAAAGTGATAAAGTAAAACAACCAGAGCTATTTCGTTAATGTTTGTGAAAAAAAAGAAAAAAGAAAAAAGAAAACAGCGCCATCTTGAAACACTACATTCAGTCAGAAAATCCTGGTGCAGGTGGATGGAAATCCTTAAACGGTCTTTGCTCCTGACGGAACTGAACCTGCAGGGTCGGTGAAGAGAGCTTGGGACGAGAAAGGAAGACTGACAGCTCAATGTGGGGGAAATTAGAAGGTGCCGTTGTCAGTTTCCAGGCTTTCAAATCACTTGCCTCCTCTAAACCTGTTTCTTCATTTGGTGGTAATCACAGAGTTCCCTCCCACAGAGTGAAGATTAAACCAAACCCCAGCCGTGGGAAAAAGACCTGGCCGGCTAAAAGGGCCTGGTGGACAGGAGCTGCAGGGAGCATTCCGCCTCTTCCAAGGCTGAAGCCCGCCCCCGCAGCCCTACCTACCACTTTTGCAGTTTGGAGTCACAAAGTTCACCTCCCCTCCTAGGAGGAGACTAAGGAGGAGCAGTGTGTGCTAAGAGGGAGGGAGGGAGGAGGAGGAAGGTGCCGGGTTTCTTTAACTCCCTGTTTGCTCAGGCGTAGGGAAGACTGAGTTCCAGGCCCCACTCAAAATGGAGCCAAACTACCGCCTCGCCTAAGATGGCGGCTTCTCCGCCCATCAGCTCAAGGTCTCGGGCAGCAATTGGGCCACCTACAAGAGGAGCAAGTCCTAGGATCGACTGGGCACCGCCCCGCTTTCTCAAGGTGTCGCCCCGCCCCATGACGTCACGCGAGACCCGCCGGCTTGACGTACCGGGCTCCACCTTCACCTCGCGTGCCCGAGCCCCATAAGATGGCGGCGAGCTTGCCTCCTCACGGACCGCCGCCGCCACTCTTAATATGGTAGCTGTTTACCATATTTCTCCTCCCCTCTCCGCCTCGACTTCCTCGTTATTTTGAATAAACTTTATTGATTGCTTTGACTTTACTGCCCCTGTTGCTGGGTGCTCCTGGCGACTTCCCCCCGGCAGGCAGGCTATTCCAGACCTGGCGGCCAGTTCATCAGCCCAAGGCTATCTCCGGACGGGCCCGGCGACCGAGCCACTTGCCAGTTGGCCCGGCGACCCCCGCCTTAGGCTGCGGCCTCTGGAAGGTCCTAACCGGCCCGACGGCGGGAGTGCTGGGCTGAACGGTGCCCTAAAGCCCAGGCAGACTCCCGGCGCTGCGTGACGCGGCATGTGGTTGATAGGCGAAGGCAAGTAAGGTTCACAGTTTTACAGCGGCAATCCCAGAATCCACCGCGCGCCGCCCCTGGGGCCGGAACTGCCCGGATAGCCTCTGCTTAGCATAGCGCTGTGTTGCCCCGGAGCGAGCCTTGCCGCTGGCGAGTCTCTGGGGCTGAGCTCTGCGTCTGGAGGAGTGCCTGCAGCCTTGGACATGAAGAGGTTCCTGTAGCGTTTGGGATCGAGGACATCTTGGCAGGTTTGGGGCGTGAAAAGGTTCCTGTCAGTCGCGAAAGCGTCAAGAGATCCTCGTAAGTTTGGGGGGCTACAAGCAAGGAGA
Source organism: Peromyscus leucopus (assembly GCF_004664715.2). Lineage (NCBI taxonomy): Eukaryota > Metazoa > Chordata > Mammalia > Rodentia > Cricetidae > Peromyscus > Peromyscus leucopus. The sequence continues at coordinate 21,158,321 of NC_051083.1, forward strand.
AACCTCTGTCAACAGAGGGGTACAGCAGAGCTCTTGGCAGTCGGAGGGGACTGCAAAGAAATGCCTGCCATTTGGAAGCGGTGGGGGAAAAAAATTCTTTGCTTAGTTTCCCGGGTGTGAAGGGAATTCTAGTCAGTTTGCCGGGGCTTCGAAGAGATCATTTTTTAGTGTCAGGGGTGAGATGAGATCCCTGTCAGCTTTGAAGTAGAGGACGAGACTGCGATTTATTTCATTTTGGAGCATAATGAGACTCCTTACCGGTTGGGAGGGAATGATATTGAGAATGACGAAAAGGAGCATTTAAACTCTCCAAACGCAATCCCAGAACTGTGATTTGAGTTGGGTGCCTAGTCTTGTTTGTCTTGTTCCCGAAGGCTTTGGGGGTAATTTTGGAATAACCTGCGCAGACTTTCAGGGATTTCCGCATCTCTGGTGCTTCCTATTTAGGGGGGCTGGAGAGGGTCTCTTCCTCAGCTTCCCTCTTCCCAGCCTCATCCTTTATGCTGTGGTTTGCGTCATAATAAAGGGAGCTGAGAGTCCTGGGAAGCAAGAGGCCAGCAAAGAGAGGGTTCAGTGAGGGATTAAAGAAGCTTCCCGAAAGCTTTCAGATATTTACATGAAACCCGGAAAGAAGTTGTCACTGACTTCGGGGCCAAAGAAGGTAGAGGGCTGGGGGAGGCGTTTGGAAGGCAGGGCAGAGCAAAGCGCAGAACGTTCTTTCTGTTCTTTCCAAGTGAAAGAAATCCTGAAGGGTGGGTGGACTTTCTCCACTTAACTCCTGCACTCTCACCAGCTGTGTTGGTTGAGTCCTGGTTTGGTTACTCCCTATTTCAGAACTGGAGGTTGGTACCCAGGGGGTGGGGTGGGGGCGGGGACACGGGACGGGACGATTTGGAAACCCTGGCCGGATTCACTTGGTAAAAAGTGTTGTTTGTGTCCAGCCGTCGTGTGGGGAAGGAGCTTGTTGCTGCCTTCTCGCCCTCTTAAAGCTTCAAACCTGGCACGACGCAAGACGATCCACCCCCCTCTGAAGATGGCCTCGGTGCCTGTGTATTGCCTCTGCCGACTGCCTTATGATGTGACCCGCTTCATGATCGAGTGTGACATGTGCCAGGACTGGTTTCACGGCAGGTAAGAAGGGCCGGCCAGGCTGGTCAGGGTGCACTGGCCAGGTGTGGTGTGTAGTCCCTTGCCCTCTCCTCTCAGCCCCGTTTTCTCCTCCTGCTCAGAAACTAGCCTCTCCCTCAATTTACTTTCAGTTCCCCACTATTAGACCTAGGTTTTTCTTATCCCTCCTTACAGACTAGGGCCGAGCCAACACTGGTCTCTGTTTTTCCATTCTCCATATGTATTATATATATATAAAATACACATGCATGCATATCTGATTTTGGAGGTGCCTTCTAGCTACAGAGAAAGTGTCCGTTTTGTGTCCTGGTGCTTGTGTTTTCCCTTGTCTGCTGGCTCTGGCTTTGGAGGAGGCAGTACTGCATTTTTGAGATATCTGAGTCCAAGAACATGGATTGCTTTGTCACTTACTATCAGTGGCGTTGGACTAGTTGTGTTGGCCTCTGTGAGCCTCTCTTACAAATCAATACCTCTTTCATAACTGTAAAACAGTTTGCATGCATTTAATTAATGGGGGAAGAACTGGAAGAGTATTTTATTTCTATGCTGTCTGCAGGACCAGCTAACCAAATTAAATTTAAAGGATACAAGGTAAAAACAGCAGAATGAATGCACCTGTCACCCGAGTTTCTAGTGAGGTTAGTGTATGTAATAAAAATCACAATTTTATCCTATTCCTGGGAGGATTTGCATACTGGAGTATAATAAAAGCAGTATATTGTACCCTTCTGCTATATATTAGATTCTAGAATTTTTAGTCCTCCTAACTTTCAGAGGAGCTGTTCCTATTATGCTCAAAAACAAAGTAAGGTACTGGTGTTACCAAAATTCTGACCTAAGCTGGGACTGCCTTGATGTAGTACATCCAAGTTCACATTTAATTGATTCTTACTGATTATTTATTATGTGCCTGGTACAGTGAGACCGTTTCCTTCACTCTGAAAATGTGGGAATTAAGATGTCTTTCATAAGGGCTGAGGAATGTAGTGCAGTTGGTAAAATACTTGTCTGGCATACTGGAAGATCTGAGTTCAATCCCCACCACTATATAAAATGGGTGTGATGGCATATACTTGTAATCTCATTACTTGGGAGTGACATAGTAGTTCCATGCCAGCTTGGGACACATGAGACCTTGTCTCAAAAAAAAAAAAAAATCTTTCGTTGCCAGGTGTGGTGGCACATACTTGTAATCCCAGCTTCCTGAAGGAAGTCCTGTCTAATTTGCAATTCTATATAATTTACTGGCTGAGGCTAGTGGGTCTCATGTTCAAGGCCTGCCTGAGCTATAGAGCGAGTTCGAGCTCAGCATGGGCAATTTAGCAAGATTCTGTTTCAAAATGAAAATAATGCAAAGGGCTGGGGATATAATTTAGTGTTACGCTCTTACCTAGCGTGTGTAAGGGACTGGGTTCAATTCCCAGTATCACACACATCCGAAAGAAGTCAATATCCCAGCTGGGCGGTGGTGGCGCCAGCCTGGGTTACAGAGTGAGTTCCAGGAATGGTGCAAAGCTACACAGAGAAACCTGTGTTGGCTCAGTGAGCAAAATGCTTACTAGACAAACATGAGGACCTCAGTTCAATCTCCAGAACATATGTAAAAAAGCTTGGAGTACCTAGAATCTCAGTGGTGAGGAGACAGAAATGGAAACATTCCTGGGGCTCTCTGGCCAGCCAGCCTAGTCTACTTGTAAAGTACCAGGTCAGTGGGAGATCCTATCTCAAAAGAAAAAAAAAAACTAGGTGGGTGGCTCCTAAGCAATGAAGCCTGAGAATGACCTCTGGCCTCCACATACACACACACACCCATGTGTACCCACCCACATACATAAACCCACACACAAGCAGAAAAGAATGTTAACTTTCATACTTGGGTATAGACAAGGTAATTTATGGAATGTCAGTTATGGAGTCACACACAGAGTAAGTAGTTAGGAGACATTCATTCCTGTTTTCTGCTCCCAGATTTCTACACTGTGAGCAAAAGTCATTTTTCCAGATACTGAACTTACGTACTTCCTATACAATCCACACTAAGGGCCATAATGCAATAGCTTTTTTCAGGAAGACTCCTTCATTTATTGAATCAGATTCTAGAAATGCTAAAAATAAATATATATATATATATCCGTATTCTCAGGCAGTGACATGGACATGTGTATAACTATAAGATGAAATAATTTTTTTAAATAAAGATGTATAAAGAGTACAGTAGGAACCCAGAGGAAGAAGGCATTTTATAGAGAAATATTCTGTGAGCTATACAGGGATAGCATCAAAGGGAATAGTATGTGCAAAAAGAAAGAAGCAGAAGGGCTAGTGGCCCAGAGGTGGAGAGAGTTTGGCTTTGCTGGCTCATAGAGAACAAGGCTGACAGAGAGAGGGCTCACATTTTGAATCCTCACACTTGGGAAGTAGAGGCATGTGGATCTCTGGGAAGCCAAGGTCAGCCTGACTTACATTGCAAGTTCCAGACCAGCCAGGCTAAGTAGTTAGATCCTGTATCCAAAAACAGGGAGGTAGGGATGGCAGGAAACTAGTAGATCATAAAAGGTCTATCACAGAAAAAAAAGGACCTAAATTTTACTCTGTAGGGGAACCACTGAGAGAATAATTTAAGCTGAGGAGTGACACCTGATCAACACTGTTAAAAACAACCTGGGATATTGACTTTTTTTTGTTTTTTTGAGACAGGGTTTCTCTGTGTTGTTTTGGTGCCTGTCCTGGCTCTCGCTCTGTAGGCCAGGCTGGCCTTGAACTCACAGAGATCCGCCTGGCTCTGCCTCCCGAGTGCTGGGATTAAAGGCACGTGCCACCACTGCCCAACCAGCAAACATTCTCTACCCACTGAGTCATCACTCTAGTTCCTGAAAGGTAGATCTTTACATTTATTTATTTAGTTAGTTAGTGTGTGCACAGGCTTGCTTGTGCACACACGTGGCATGAGATGTATGTGAAGGTCAGAGGACTATTTGCAGGAGTCAATTTTCTCCCACCAAGTGAGACCAGGAATGTGAACTCAGGTTGTCAGCCTTGGTGACAAACACCACCTGCTGAGCTGTCTTATTAGTCCCAACCCAGATTCTTAAAAGAATGTTTTTTTTTTTAAGCTGGCCTTTGGGGCATAGGCCTTCTAATACAGCTACTTTGGAGACTGGGAAAGAGGGATTGCAAGTTCAAGGCTGGTCTGTGCAAAAAAAAAAAAATGATTTTTTTTCTTATTGTATAGGTGAGACATGTCCATTATAGAAAATGCAGAAAATAATAGAAGGAAATAAAAAGTCATCTGTGAGTCTGTTGGGTATAATCCACTGTTAATTTTGTTGCTTGCTGTTGTTGCATTAACTTTTGTCTTTTGATTTATAACATATGTTTTTATATGTTAGGTTTATATTATAAATACCATTTTGTGACCTCTCTCCCCCAACACCTAACATTATAATGTGGGTATCTGCCAGGTTCTTAAACAGTCATCTAAAACCTGTTTCTGGTTGGGGATTTAGCTCAGTGGTGGAGCCCTTGCTTAGCAAGCACAAGGCCCTGGGTTCGGTCCTCAGCTCCGGAAATTTAAAACAAAAACAAAAACAAAAACAAAACCCAAACCTGTTTCTGATACCTTATTATGTGTATGTTTGGTACTAGTTACTTGGTCATTCCCTTTATGTTTATACACTTACATTATTTGTTTTCTTATATTACAAATAATGTGAGGTGATAAAACTTGGGGATTCTGGGAAGGTTTTTGTATTTTGATGTGATTGTTGGGCAAAACAAAAAGAAGAACATGACTGGTGAACATCTTTATACAGTATACATTTGACATTTACAACGATAGCCACTGAAACTTAAGGATTTTTTGTTTTGTTTTGTTTTTCAAGACAGGATTTCTCTATGTAACAGCCCTGGCTGTCCTGTAACTCCTTTGTAGACCAGGCTGGCCTTGAACTCACAGAGATCCACCTGCAGAGGCCTCTTGAGTGCTATGATCAAAGGTGTGTGTAACCACCGCCCAGCTGCAACTTAAGAATTTGAAACTTAGAAATGTTTATGGGTTTATGGGTCAGATCTGTCTGTAATCACATTTCTAAAGTGTATTCTGTTTTTGTTTGTTCATTCTAACACAAGTTTCATGAAAGTATCCAGTTTTAAAAATCTCTTCTGCTTCTTTCTGTGGGATGCCGGAGAACAAGGAACATAGCAACATAGCTGAAAACCAGATCCTTAATGGGCAGCTGGCTGCTCTTGCTTACCCAGTACACCCTCACCCCACCATGCTCATTGTACTTTTTTTAACTTTAGCTCAATTGGAAATTACTAAATATTGTGGAGTTTTCTTGATTGCTTACAATAGTTAATCATGCAGACCCGACGTGTGTGTGTTGTATGATTGTATGCATGTGCTTGTATGAGTGTGAGTATATGCTTGTGAGTCCACAGAGGCCAGAGGAGGACATTAAGTATTTTGCTGTATCACTCTGGTTTATTCCCTTGAGACAATCTCTCACAGATCCTTGAATTAAACTGGTGGCTAGCAAGTCCCAGTGATCTTCCTGCCTTTGCTCCTCACGGGACTAGGGCTACTGCCATACCTGACTTTTACCTAGGTACTACGATCTGTGTACTGAGTTCTTCAAACTTGCAAAGCAAGCCTTCTTACCATTGAGCCATTTCTTCCACCCCAAATCTCACAGATTTTATGTCCACAAATGCCTAGAGATTATAGAAATCTGTTCACATCTTTGGTAGACTTTTGAAGTTCAGTTAGGGATTATGGTGCATAATGAAAAGTTACTACCTGGAACGGCAGTAAGGAAAGGCAGCTATGTTATTTTGATGATAAAAATCTGGAACCGCCAGGGAGTGGTGGTGCATGCCTTTAATACCAGCATTTGGGAGGCAGAGGCAGGCCCTTTAATACCAGCATTTGGGAGGCAGAGGCAGGCATGTCTCTGAGTTTGAGGCCAGCCTGGTCTATAGAATGAGTTCCAAGATAGCCAGGACTATGCAGAGAAACCCTGTTTCCAAAAGCACCCCTCTCCCCCCAAAAAAATCCCGTGGAGGTTAAGTGACTTTCTGAGTGTGGATTTGAATTTCAAATTTCCTGATTCTAGAGATTGTGTTCTCAAAATTAGAAAAAAATGCCAAATAGTTTAGTTTTTCTTGTAAGGCTGTTGAGTTGTGGAAAACACTGATCTGTAGAGGAGTGCCTTTTAAACTTTAGTGTGCATCATAATTATTTGAAAGACCCATTAAAAAAAACAAGATAGATCTCAACCTCAGTTTCTGATTCAGTAGGTAAATGGGGCCCACATTTGAGAAACATAAATTTAAAGCAGTATCAATTTCTTCTCCTTCCATAGAGTATGATAACATCTGATATTGGAGGATGGATAAGATAACATTATTGTTACTATACATCAATTATTCTCAAAGTATTTCATCTTTGTGAGCCCTTAGTTTTCCTGACAATAGTTATGATAGTTTAAATGGTAATGATTATATACATATTAATTTTTGTTTTTATTAGCATATAATAATGGATCTTATGAAACTTTCTTTTTATTATTTGTTTGTTTTGAGACGGGGTTTTTCTGTGTAACAGCCCTGGCTGTCCTGGAACTGTAGACCAGGCTGGCTTCGAACTCACCGAGATCCGACCACCTCTGGCTCCCAGGTGCTGAGATTAAAGGTGTGTTCCACCACCACCCAGCTGATGTTTTTTTTTTTTAAGTATGTGGGTTCCAGGGATTGAATTTGGGTCTTAAATGGCAAGGACTTTTACCGGTTGGGCCACATCACCAGCAGACCTATTCATATATGTATTTATCATACTCATCACTCATGACTCCTTTCTTCTTTTTTTTTTACTTTTTTTTTTGGTTTTTCAAGACAGGGTTTCTCTGTATAGCTTTGCGCCTTTCCTGGAACTCACTTGGTAGCCCAGGCTGGCCTCGAACTCAAAAAGATCCGCCTGGCTCTGCTTCCTGAGTGCTGGGATTAAAGGCGTGCGTCACCACCGCCGCCTTTCTTCTACTTTTATGTCTTTTTTAAATAATCCATTGAATTTAAGGATGCTTACCTAAGTACAGGATTACTTACCAGAACATGAGCAACTTACCAGTGGCTGTACCACTGAAGAAGATGTTTCCCTCTTCCCTATCAACATTAACTGCCTCAGGGACAGTTGAAACCTTATGAATCACCCCCCCCCCCCATTTTCCAGGACAGAATGTTAGCAGGCCCAATCTTGTGCAAATCTACAGGTAATCAGATGCTGTGCATTCAAGAGTTTAACAGCCACATCATGCCCAGAACTCAGTGTTCTGAACTGCTCCCCCACCTTCCTCTGGTTCTTACATTTTTCTGTTTCTTCTTCCAAGATGTTCCAGGAGCCTTGGAGGGGGTGCATGTAGATGTTCTGTTTTGGGGCAGTAAATAATCATTTATTCTTTGTTCTTTGACCAGTTGTGAATCTGCATTAACCACTACAAAGAGAAGCTTTTTTTCTTTTCTTTCTTCCTTTTTTTTCTGAGACAGGATCTCTCTATGTAGCTCTGGTTGTCCCGGAACTCACTTATGTAGACCAGGCTGACTTTGAACTCAGAGGAGATCTGCCTGTCTCTGCTTCTTGAGTGCTGGGATCAAAGGTATGTGCCACTGTGCATGGCTGTTTGTTTGTTTTCTAACTATATAGCCTTGGCTGACCTCAAGCAGCTATTCACCTGTCTCTGCCTCCCACCTACTGAGATTAAAAGCATTAAAGGCATTGAAGCCATCACAATCTGTAAGAAAAGTTGCTTTTGCTACACCCGAGAGCAGTAATATTCTATAGGCACGAACATAGTTATTTAGATGGCAATTTTTTGAGACAGGGTTTCTCTGTGTAGCCCTGACTCTCTTGGAACTTGCTCTGTAGACCAGGTTGACCTCAAAGTCACAGAGATCCACCTGTCTGTGCCTCCCAAGTGCTGGGAATAAAGGTGTATGCCATCACTGTCCGGCTAGACAACAATTTGCTGTACACATCATGTCCACTTAGCAGAACAACTGTAGTAGCTTCCTCACTAGGGCCTGTGATCTCCCTAGCTAGAAGCATTTGACCTGTTTTGTGGTATCAGTTTTTCTTTGTATGGAATTAAATCCTTGTTTGTTTGTTTGGAAGAAAATATTCTGGTTTAAATTAAATTTGATGGTATGAGTATTCCCCCTCCCCCTCGCCCCCCTTTGGCTGAAGAAAACAGACTCATCTCCCCCAGTAGCCACCAATAGTCCCTCAGCTAGGGGTAGATGAGCCTCTTTCCTCTTTGTTCTGGAGTTGGGTTTTTTTGTTTTTGTTTTTTTTATTTTCGAGACAGGGTTTCTCTGTGTAGCCCTCATTGTCCTGGAACTCTCTGTGTAGACCAGGCTGGCCTTGAACTCACAGAGATCCGCTTGCCTCTTTCTCCCTAGTGCTGGGATTAAAGGTGTGCTCCACCACTGCCTGGTACTGTGCTGGAGACTGGCTTGATCTTATACAGGCTTTATGTTGTGCTGACTACCATACCTGTTGTAGATTTATGAGTGCAATGACTCCATTCTATCCAGAAAACATTATTTCACAGCAGTCTTCCCCATTCTGCACCTTCTTCCACAATGCTCCTTGAACCTATTGGAGAAAGTGTGATACAAATCCCTATTACAGTCTTTTCTCCCCCTTCCACCATGTTTTCTGAGCCTTGGGGGTTTGTGTGATATAGATGTCTCATTTAAGGCCGAGCACTCTAGTGACTTATTCTCTGCATTTGTGAGTCTCTGTATTAAAATCACCCACTGTGTAAAGGAACTTTTCTGGTGAGGAGTCTATAGATATTTAGAAACATTTAGAAGGCAGTAAATTGAGGAAAGGTGAATAATGGAGGTAAAGGTTTAAGTGGGGAGTAGTACACGAGTGTACATTTGGGGAGGTAGAGGGATAACCAACAATGAGATATTTGAAAAAGCCATCTAAAATGCTGTTTCATAAGCTTCCTATTATATGTACATATATACACACAGATAAGCTTAATTCAAGTTACCCTACATAGAGGGATAATGCTCATCCCAAAAGCTATAGATTATCAAAAAGCCCAGTGCCATGTATAAAATATCCCATTTATCAAGGTGGTCCTAGGGGCCCTCTGCCCCTCCCCCCCCCCCAAAAAAAAAATAACCAGTACAAGGTAGTCTCATTGCTCTTGGTTACTCATTAGAACTTGCTGATAAGATCCTATTGCTGGGGGTTGGAGATTTAGCTCAGTGGTAGAGCGCTTGCCTAGCAAGTGCAAGGCCCTGGGTTCGGTCCTCAGCTCCAAAACAAACAACAACAAAAAACAACAAAAAATCCCCCCAAAAAAACCAAAAAAAGATCCTATTGCCGAACATACCATGTACTTTGGTCATAGGACATGGAAAATTCAAGCTGATTCTGACCTGGAAGCATTCTTCTTACTAGCTAACTTCTATAGTATTAGAAGGTGTTTTGTAGTCTGCTAGGGAAGAAAAGCCATCAACAATCTTTGCCAGCTCTGAATCCTGTGAGCTACAATGATGACTGGCCCGGCAAGCTACGCTCATTGGCTCAATAGTAGCATGAGTGCTGTGGAGGTAAGCAGCAGCTTTCTAATTGGACTTAAGGCCCGATCTACAATAGGAAACTCATACCTTGTTCTATAAACCTGGCCAAGAACCTGTAGCTAAGGAAGTTATAGGCCCTACTACTACTATTTTGCCAAAGGGACATACCTTCTGAATTCATCTTTAACTATTTTTTGGCTCTATTTATTCCTTCTTTCCCTCCCCACTGCCTCCCTCCTCTCCTTCCCTCCTCTTTCTCTTCCTTATGTGAGCATTTGTGCATGTATGTGCCATGGTGCTCATGTGGAGGTCAAAGAACAACTTGCTGAAGTCAATTTTCTCTTTCCACTATGTGGGGTCCCTAGGATCAAACTGAGGTTATCAGGCTTGCAGAGCAAACAGCTTTACCCTGCTTACCTGCTTGCCAATCCTCTTTTTTGTCCCTCCCTTTTTAAAATTTAACTTTTATTATTATTTGTGTATTTTATTTTGATGTATATGTAATAGTGAGGATGTACATGTGCCATGCACATATGTGGAGGCCAGGGGACAACTTTCAAAAGACAGTTCTCTCCTTTAGTCATGTTGAGGCAGGGTCTCTCTTGTTTCTGCCTTACTGTGTACTCTGGGCTAGCTAGCCTGTGAACTACCAGGCAATTCTCCCAACCCCACCTCATCTCCCTAGGAGAGACTGCTGGGATTACAGAGGTGTACAACTTTAAACCCGCTTTTTACATTGAATCTGGAGATCAAACTCAGGTTGTCAGGCTTGCATGGCAAACACTTTTCCCCACTGACCAATCTTGCTGGTCTCTTTTCATTGGTCTTTATCTGATATTAATATACCACTCCTACTTTCTTTTGATTAAGGGTAACATTGTATATATTTTCTTTCTTTTTTTTTTTTTGAGACAGGGTTTCTCTGTGTAGCTTTTGGTGCCTGTCCTGGATCTCACTCTGTAGACCAGGCTGTCCTCGAACTCACAGAGATCCGCCTGGCTCTGCCTCCCGAGTGCTGGGATTAAAGGTGTGCGCCACCATTGCCCAGGTGACGTTGTATATATTTTCACCCCCTTTTCTTTTTGCATTGCTCAACCCAGGCAGTGACAGGCAAACATTCTTTTCTTTTAGTCTACACTTACATGAAATGAGATTTTGTTTTTGTTTTTTGTTTTTGTTTTTGTTTTTGTTTTTTGAGACATGGTTTCTCTGTGAAGCAATCCTGGCTGTACTGGAACTTACTGTGTAGACTAGGCTGGCCTCGAACTCACTGACTCTGCCTCCCGAGTGCTGAGATTAAAGCATGCGCCACCATGCCCGGCAACATACCTGGTTTTATTCACTGCTGGGGATTAAACCCAGGGCTTTGTGTATCCTAGGCAAGCATGAGGCCAACTGAACTATATCCTCAGCCTTTCCTCTGATCTGTATGCCTCTGTTTACATTCTCCTGTCTTTCTGTGGGTTACTTATACCTGTTTTATAATTCCATATCTTTATATTGTTTTTTTTCTGTAGTATACAGAATGTGTCTCTATACTTATTTCACTTCTTGCTGTAGACAGTAAATATATATTCTGAGTGAGGAGTAAAATTTTCTCTTTAAGTTCCTTTACATTTCCTTGTGTATAGCGTAATTCATCTTAAATATGTGTTCTAGGTTCATTGAGAACCACATCAGAGTGCCATAATTTTTGTTTCTGTATCTTAACAGGCCCTCTAGATGTTCCTAATGTTGCTTAAAAATTGAGAAGCATGAGTTGGGGGTGTAACTCAGTTGGTAGAGTTAGTTAACCTAGTATTTGTTCAGCTAGGTTTGGATCCCAGCATTGAATAAACCTGCCATGGTTATACATGTCTGTAATACCAACACATAGGATGTAGAAGCAAGAGGATCAGAAATTCAGGGTCATCCTTGCTACATAGTGAGTTCAAGGCCAGCTTGGTATAAATGAGATGCTGTCTCAAAAACAAACAAACAAACAAACAAAAAACAAAACAAAACAAAAAACCTTGAGAAATACCAGTCTAGTTAGAAAATGGTGACTTAGGCCAGAGTCTGTGTTGATGAGAAGTGGTTTTATTTTGACTATACAGGATTTACCAATAGATTGGATTGGGATTATGCAAGAAAGAGGTCAGGAATGACTTGATTTTCAGGAGTTTTAATATAAATGGGAATAGAGTAATGGGACAGTGACTGAGAAGCTCACAAGAGATATAGGGAATGACCTGTTTTGTCTGTAGTATCAAATTATTCTGAAATTTAGTGAGTTCTTTTAACTGACAAACTCATGTGCCAGGCACTAAACCGACGGAGCAGAAACTTCTCAGGTACATGGAGATTGTTTAGTTTCTTTTGCACTGCTCCAAGTCCTTTGTGCCTGGAGGCAGTGGAGCCAGTGGCGGGAACTATGAGTGCCTTTGCTCCTGGTTTTGTAGATTCTGTTCTAGCTGATAAAGATTGTTTCAAGAAACCAAAAATTAACTGGATTTTTTTTTTTAAATGAAGGAAGGTAAAATATGTTCTTTCCCTTCTTCATTTATGGATGAAGGTATTGATTTCTCAAGGTACAGGTTGGTTACAAGACCTGGCTCCTTGGGCATCTTCAGAGAGCAGAGGCTAAGTAAATAGGAAACTAGATAGAATCTTGAGCAAAACTTGCCACTGTTTTGGCACCTCTGATCTTTGAGTCCCACTTGGTTCCATAACCCTGGATAAAACAATCAAGTGCCTGATTTTGTGTTCTTTTTTTTTTTTTCTTTTTTTTTTTGGTTTTTCGAGACAGGGTTTCTCTATATAGCTTTGCACCTTTCCTGGAACTCACTTGGTAGCCCAGGCTGGCCTTGAACTCACAGAGATCCGCCTGGCTCTGCCTCCCGAGTGCTGGGATTAAAGGCGTGCGCCACCACTGCCCAGGCGATTTTGTGTTCTTGTAGCATTTGGTTCTTCTAACTACCTCATTCTAGCTATGTACTTGGTTGATATTATAGACTCATGAAGACCAAAAATTGTATATTCCGCTATTTAAATAGTTTTGTAATTGATTCATATTTCCCATCTGTTATAGATAATATTTATCATGTTTTGGCACTTGAGTACTTTATTTAAGTTCATTGAATCCTTGCAACAACTCTATAAGGTGGTTGTTACTAATTTTTCTGTTTCACAGGTATAGAAACTGGAGCACAAAGAATTTATATAAAATGCCTATGTTCACACAGCTGTATGTGGAAGAGGTGAAATTCAAACCCAGATAGTTTGGCTCCCATATTTTTGTATCTTTTAACCTCTGTGTTTTAGTGTCTCAATGCTGTACATCGTGTCTCTGGTTTGTTATAGAGATTAAATATAATATATTTAAATTCCGTGGCTCACTTTTCTTCACAGTTACTTTTATGTAGGCTTTAAATTTACTCATCCACTTAGCAATCATTGTTCTGTTTTACTTACTTTGTAGCACTTAATGAAACTGTTCTGACATTACCTGTATCTTTCCCTCTAGAATGATCATTCTACAGGTGTCTGTATACAATTAATGTTTATTTATGTATTCATTTACTCATTTATTTACTCATTTACTTATTTGTTGAGTGCCTACAGTGAGCCCAGCTTAATTTCAATGCCCCATACTATAATAATTCTCTTTACTAAGGAAGCTATCCAGAGCAATACAACATTTTTTTTTGAGACAGGGTTTCTCTGTGTAGCTTTGTGCCTTTCCTGGAACTCTCTTTGGAGACCAGGCTGGCCTCGAACTCACAGAGATCCGCCTGCCTCTGCCTCCCGAGTGCTAGGATTAAAGGCGTGCACACCACCACCACCACCACCACCACCACCACCACCACCACCACCACCACCACCCGGCTATTGTATATATATATATATATATTATATATATATATATATATATATATATATTCCTTGGCACCAGTGATAATTAATGAGACAGTGCATCTAAGCTTAATTTTGGTTTATCTGCCTTCCTTGTCTGAGGAGTTATCTAGCCCACTGCATGTTTGCTGAATTACCTGGATAGTAACTAAATGAAGCAAGACTGGGAGATGGAGGAGCTGAGGACTTCTGGTGAATACCAGAATTTCTATGTGCTAAATGTAGTATGCATAAATGGCAAGTAAATGAACATTTGTTGTGGGTCAGCATAGGTAGAGCTGAAATAGGTAGTATTTGGGGGGGAGTGTCAGTAGTAGAGAAGAGAAAGAACAGTAGAGAGCATCATGGGCTGGCACTAAGAATCTTTTGCTCATTTTTTGTGGTGCTAGAGATCGAACACTTATGGCCTCACTCGTGTTAGGCAAGTGTTCAACCTCTAAGCCACATCCCCAGCTCTTTTTTAGGTTAAGAGTGGCTTCATGAGCATGTGCATGTGCATGCTGTTGTCACATGGAGCTCCACAGTTGAGGTTAAATGCACTGCTTTTGTTGTCCCCAAAGTCTCAATATATTTTACTTTTGAATATTTGTATATGACATCAGTGGGATGTGTGCTGAGAACTTAGAACCTTGAGTTCTGTGGTTCTACCTCTTCCTTCTTGTCTCCCTGAGTAGGTTCTTGGCTAATTGCCTGTGACGCTGTCTCCAGGTAGAGATGTGGAGAAATTCAGGGTACAGAGCATGTACTCTTGTGTACTTACTGAGTGATGTACCCTCACCCCCAGGAAAGTGAGATAGAAAAAATAAAGAAAAATCTTATATTGACAAGCCTAGGTCTGTCATTGTACTGGCTGGTTTTGTGTGACAACTTGACACAAGCTAGAGTCTTCAGAGAGGAAGGAGCCTCAGCTGAGGAAATGCCTCCATGATTCCAGCTGTAAGGCATTTTCTTCATTAATGATCAATGGGGGAAGGCCTAACACATTGTGGCTGGTGCCCTCCCAGGGCTGGTGGTCCTGAGTTCTATAAGAAAGCAGGCTGAGAAAGCCAGGGGAAACAAGCCAGTAAGCAGCTCCCCTCCGTGGTCTCTGCATCAGCTCCTGCCTCCAGGAGCCTGCCCTGCTTGAGTTCCTGTCCTGACTTCCTTCAGTGATGAACAGCAACGTGAAAGTGTGAACAAAATAAATCCTTTCCTCTAAAATTTGCTTTTTGGTCATGGTGTTTCATCTCAATGATAGAAACCCTAACTAAAACAGTCATTGTAGCTACTCAGGAAGCTGAGACAGGAAAATCACCAAGACAGCTTAGTAAGACCCTATCTCAAGTAGGATTTTTGTTTGTTTGTTTGTTTTCAGCCAGGGTCTCACTATATGTAGCTGTGGCTGTTCTAGAACTCACTATGTAGACCAGCTTGGCCTTGAACTCACAGAGATCCAACTGCCTCTGTCTCCTAAGTGCTGAGATTAAAGACATGCACCACTGTGCTGGGCTTGAGACCTTATCTCAAAAAGTAGAAATAGAGCTAGAGTTTTAACTAAGTGACAGAGCACTTGCCTAGCATGTTTGTTCATTTCCCAGCCACAAAACAATATCAACTGAAGAAATTCATGTGTATTAGTTACTTTTCTATTTCTGTGATAAAACACCATACCATGACTGAAGCAACTTATAGAAGGAAGGATTTATTTTGAGTTTATGGTTTCAGAGAGATAAGAGTCCATTACCATCATGATAGGGAGGCATGGAAGAAAATACCACCCCTGGCAGCAGGAACAGCAGCAAGCAGAGAAAGCACATGGCTTTTGAAACCTCAGAGCCCACCCCAGTGACATACTTTCTCCAGCCAGACCACACCTCCTAAGCCTACCCAAACAGTGTAACCAGCTGTGGACTAAGTCTTCAGATGTCCTGGAACATGGATTCAAATCATCACACCATGGTAACCTGAGTGACTGCAGAAAGGAAAAAGCTCCTTTTTATATTTCTGAAGAAGGAATACTTGCTTTTCATTTGCAGTAAGCATTTTCATTTATATAACTGGTGCTATGTGTGAGGGATAAAAGGTGAGACCAGAGAGGCAAGGCCTTTTTTAGGCTATGTTCAATTCTTTTTTTTGAGACAGGGTTTCTTTTGTGCAACAGCTCTGGATCTCCTGGAATTCATTTTGTAGACCAGTCTGTTCTCGAAAACATAGGGATCCACCTGCCTCTGCCTCGGGAGTGCTGGGATTAAAGGCGTGTGCCACTATTGATAGACTTAGTCAATTTGTTCTTTAATAGGGAGGGACTAGAGAGATGGCTCAGCAACTAAGAGCACTTGCTGCTGCTATTCCAGAGGACCTGAGTTCAAATTCCAGCACCCATGTTAGGCAGTTCACAGCTACTAGTAACTTCAGCTTCAGGGGTTCCAACGCCCTCTTCTGGCTTCCAAGGGCAGCCTCCAACACACACACATACATACATAAAACTTTTAAAAAGTTAACAAAGAAGCTTTTCACGGGTTTTAGATATGAGACAATAAGGTCACATTTGTGTTTTTATTTAATTAATTTTATGTGTTTTTGTATGCCTAAGTATGTGTACATACACCTTATGTGTGTAGCAGCCTGAGGATGTCAGAATAGGTTGTTGAATCTCCTGGAACTGGAGTTTCTGGATCCTCTGCAAAAGCAGTAAGCACTCTTAATTGCTGAGCCATCTCTCTAACCCACACTTGTTTTTTTAAAAATTATTGTTTTAGTGTGTAGAATCATTTTGTGTGGAGACAGAGTAGAGGCTGGATCTACTACTAATCTAGCTGGATGAGGAGGACAATAATTCTAGTTAGAGATCATAACAACCTGTATTAGGGCATCAAACAATAAGAATGACAGATGAACACAACTGATAGGATAGTTAAAGAATTAGGATCTAGAACTGATCTTTTGAGTTTTGTACCATATTTAACTGTTACCTATTCAAAAAGAATGGCCATTTTGAGCTATGTAAGTGTAGAAAGGTGTTTGACTTTGGACTGTCAGAGAGGAGCAGACAAGAGGGGATGAAAGAAAAGTAGAGAAATGAGGGGGTTTTGTTGTTCATTAAGGTCAGTGTACTTGTTTAAATGGTAAAGAAGGAAGTGCTTGTTTACAATAGTAAAGAAGGAAGAAAAAGAAACAGGTGAGAGATTGAAGATACTTTAAAAAGAAGGGACAATTAATTGAGAAAGTAAAAAAATATGTGACCTAAATGCAAACACTGACTTTAGGAGGAAAGAAAGATAGTACTTCCATTGTAATAGGAGGAAAGAATGGGTGAAGGAAGTAGAGTTGGTACTAGAAAGTCAAGTTAGTTCTTGTCTGATTATTTCATTTCTGGTTTTTTCCCAAGAAGTAAGTAAATCATTTGTATGGAGAGGAGAGAGAGTGGGATCAAAGATTTGAAGTTTACTGTGGATTGTGGGAAGGAAAGAGCTAAGTGGGAAATTGTAGGAGGATTATCAGGCAATATAATCTACACATTTTAGTGAATTTATTTTGCCTCCAGTCCAATGGGTGATTGATTTTCTCCAGCGCACCCAGTAGTCTAGTGTTAGATAGGGATCGAGCTAGGGATAGGTTTGGAAATGTGATGAAAGACAGTAGGGCAAGTGGAGAATGCTGGAATTAAACTAGATAGTAAATAGGTTGAAGTCAAGAATAGGTGGATTTGGCAGGGGTTTGGTGCCATAGGCCTGTAATCCCAATGCTTGCTTGCCTATAATCCCATTATTCAGGAGGATTATGAGTTCAAGGTCAGCCTAAGCTACACAGTAAGACCTTGTCTGAAAACAGAGCATAAAGTTAAAAAAAGAATGTGTAGTGTGGTGGCACAGGCCTTTAATCCTGGTGCCAGGAGGCAGAAACAGTTAGATCTTTGAGTTTCATGGCAGCCAGGACTACAGAGTGAGACCTTGTTTCAAACAACAACAAAACAAAGAATGGGTGAAAGGAGGAGCAGCTAGGGTTTTTTGAGAGCAAAGAACAGGTGTAGTGAGAGCTGGATGGATATACTTATGAACAAAGAAATGGTGTATGTATTTCATATTCTAGAAGTGAAACAATTGCTGGACAAAGTCTGGAGGATGGTCATGAGAGTAGCTGAAATGAGAGTGGAGGTAACTTATCACCTGGAGATGATAAGATCAAAGAAGAGTGAACCCAGCAAGTTAGGTCTCCACAGTAATACTAATACCAGGTAGAATATTGAATGGGAAAAGGATGGTGGTGGGGAAAAAATCTGTGAGCAGGTTCTTCAATGAGTGAAGGGATGTGTTGTGGAGAAGGGTAACTGGAAGTAAAGAGGAGCAGGAAGTGGTATGGCTGCATGGTATGAAACTCAAAGAGGAGTGAGTCATCATCTCATACAAGGCCTGATAGTTAATGTCAGTTGTTAACTTGATGAAATCTAGAATCACTGGGAGTTGAGCCTTGGAGCATGCCTGTGGGAAATTATCTTGATTGTGTTTTAATTGAGGTGGGGAGACCCACCCTCTATAAGTGGCACTTTTCTAGATTGTGTAAACAGAAAAGGAACTGAGCAGCAGCAGACATTCATTGCTTTCTTCCTTACTGTGAACTCAATGTGACCAGATGTTTCAAGTACCTGCTACCTTGACTTTCCTACTGAGATGCACCTCTTGAATCGTGAACTATGAACTAAAATAAACACCTCTGTCTTTAAGTTGTTTTTGTTCATGACATTCTATCATGGCAGCAGGAAAAAGAAACTAAGCCATGCCGGGCAGTGGTGGTGCACGCCTTTAATTCCAGCACTGGGAGGCAGAGGCAGGCGGATCTCTGTGAGTTCGAGGCCAGACTGGGCTACAGAGTGAGTTCCAGGACAGCCAAGGCTACACAGAGAAACCCTGTCTTGGAAAAAAAAAGAAAGAAATAGTATTTTGGATGTATAAAGCAAGATAAAATGTCATTAAAATAAGACATGTTTTTAATATTTTGAGACATGTTTTCTCTATATAGCCCAGGCTGGTCTAATACTTGAGGGTAGCCAGAAATATATGATAATCCTCCTGCCTTTGCCTCCAGAATGCTAGAATTAGAAGTGTGGACTAGAACATTGGACTCTTTTTTTCCTTTTAAATGTGGCTATTTGGAACATTTAAAATTACTTATTTGGTTTACATATTTCTGCTCATTCACATACAGATGTTCTAGTTTCTTTTAGCTTTGACCATTCTGAAGCCTAATGAAGTTTTTTGCTTGTTTGTTTTTCAAAAACAAGGTTTCTCGGTGTAACTGCTCTGGTTGTCCTGGAACTTGCTTTGTAGATCAGACTGGCCTCGAACTCAGAGATCTGCCTACCTGTGTCTCTTGAGTACTGGGATTAAAGGTGTATGCCACCACCACCTGGTCCTAATGAAGTTTTTTTTAATGACATTTTGTCATCATTGTTTCAGACCAGTAGAATTTTGCACTGATGAAAGTGTTTTGTAATCTGTATAATATGGTAGCTACTAAGTGCATGTGGCTGGTGAAATATAGCTAGGGTGATAGAGGAACTACATTTAAATTTGACTTAATAATTTAAAAATACTTATTTTTATATGTATGAGTGTTTTGCCCACATGTCTGTCTGTCTGTGCACCGTGTGCCTGGTGCTGGTGGAGGCAAGAAAAGGGAATCAGATCCCCTGGAACTGGAGTTAGGATTGTGGACCACCATCTGGATGGTAGGAATCAAACCCAGGTCCTCTGGAAGAGCAGCCAGTGAGTGCTCTTTACCACTGAGCCATCTATCCAGCCCCCAATTTTACTTAATATAAATATAAATAGCCATATGCACTATACAGCACTCACTGTTCTAGAACTTTTAAAAGTAAAAATCTTATAAACCTTAGCTATTTTTTTTTTCTTTTCCAGTTGTGTTGGTGTTGAGGAGGAGAAAGCGGCTGAGATCGACCTGTACCATTGCCCCAACTGTGAGGTCTTACATGGGCCCTCCATTAGTAAGTAGATTTTAGGGTTTTCATCAGGAAGTGGTCAAGGGGAGAGACAAATCAAAGGCAGTTTTGGAGGGCCTTTGCCTTTGTGCAAATTGCCTTTGCCTAAGTGCCTCAGATGTGTCTTCATTAGGAAACAGCAGACGCTGACGCAAGTCCAGCAGGCCCGCAGCTATTGCACTGAGAGGGCAGAAGTGCGTAGCTTTATCTCCCTCCCTATTTAGCAACTGCCTGGAGGAAGCACACTCTTTTCCCCCAGGAGCTTTTCTGCATGTTAGAGTCTCTCTTTAACTCTAGATGCCTCCCAGGGTTTTAGATTAGAAAAGAAGAACCTATTGAGTACTGAGACCTTTGTTCTTGGAAGCTTAGCTTCTGGCCAACTCATGACCTCTTGTCTTTTTCTGGTTTAGTGAAAAAACGCCGTGGATCTTCCAAAGGGCATGATACTCACAAGGGGAAACCAGTGAAGACTGGGAGTTCTATGTTTATTCGAGAACTCCGGGGTAGGACTTTTGACAGGTGAGGACTCTTTGTGCAAAGAAATGTTAAGCATCAGGGGTATGGGAAGCTGAGCATATTTCCCTTCAGCTTCTCCACTGACTGTGCTTCCCTCCTGCCTAGATATCTTCTGAGCCCTGCAAAATCTCCTGTGGGTGGGAACTTCTGTTTTGGTCAGTTTCTAAGGAACAGTACCCAGAGTTTCACGTGATGTTTAGAGTACATTAGGGCCTATTTACAAAAATCTGCAGGAGTTGGGAAACAGCATTTGTCTTAGTCAATTTATAAGCATCTGAGGAATGCTACCTCAGACACTTCAGATCCTTTCTTCTACCTATGTCAGCTAATTTCTTTTACATTCTTTCAAAAATAGTCTTTTTGTCCACATGTATGTGTTTCTGTGTCCTTTTTATTTTTTGAAACAAATGGAAGCACTGTATTTTGCACATTACTTTTTTTTGGTTTTTTTGAGACAGGGTTTCTCTGTGTAGTTTGGTGCCTCTCCTGGATCTCGCTCTGTAGACCAGGCTGGCCTCGAACTCACAGAGATCTGCCTGCCTCTGCCTCCTGAGTGCTGGGATTAAAGGCGTGCGCCACCACCGCCCGGCCCTGCCTGGCTGTTTTTAAACCTAAATTATATGTCTTGGAAATCAATCCACAAATCATGTTCAGATATTCTTTATTCCCATTCATGGTCATTTAGCATTTCATTGAATGGATATAGATTTTATTTACCCAGTCTTCTATTGGTGGCCAGTTAAATTGATTCCAGGATTTTGCTGTTATTAAGAAAACTTCTGTAGTCAATATCTTTATTTTGCAGTGGTGAACATTGAACCTAGGCCTTATGCATGCTAGGCAAGTACCCTACTACTGGGCTGTATGTGAAGCCTTGGTGATTATCTCTGTACTTAAGGTTTTGCATATATGACAAGGACAGTTGTAGATTTAGGTGTGTAAAACTGAAATTGTTAGGTCAAAAGGGATATGCTTTAAGAATCTTTAAATATTGCCAATTGATAGCATAAAAGTTGTACAATTTTACATACAGACTCTTGTCAAGGCTCTGATTTTACTATATACTGGCCAATAATTTTTTTACTATTAAACTTTTTGTTCTAATCAAAATTTAGTGAAATGTTTTTATTTTAACTTATTACCTTAATTATGAAAGAGGTTGATTTTTGTATATTTATGAGTACTTTTTTTGGTTTTGGTTTTTTGAGACAGGGTTTTTCTGTGTTGCCCTGCTTGTCCTGGAACTCACTTTTTAGACCAGGCTGGCCTCAAACTCAGAGGTTTGCCTGTCCCTGCCTCCTTAGTGCTGGGATTAAGGCGTGTGCTGCTGCCCAGCTATTTATGAGTCCTCTTTATTGACATTTTTCCTTTTTTCTAAAGCATTTCCCACATTATTTTATTGAGAATTTTATTTTTATTTTTTTTTTTTTTGTTTTTTTGAGACAGGGTTTCTCTGTGTAGCTTTTTGCCTTTTCCTGGAACTCACTTGGTAGTCCAGGCTGGCCTCGAACTCACAGAGATCCGCCTGCCTCTGCCTTCCAGAGTGCTGGGATTAAAGGCCTGCGCCACCACCACCCGGCCGAGATTTTTTTTTTTTTTTTTGGTTTTTCGAGACAGGGTCTCTATGTGTAGCTCTGCGCCTTTCCTGGAACTCACTTGGTAGCCCAGGCTGGCCTTGAACTCACAGAGATCCGCCTGCCTCTGCCTTCCAGAGTGCTGGGATTAAAGGCGTGTGCCACCACCCATGCAACATATTCTAATCATGCTTTTCCCCTCCCCCAACTCCTACCAGATCTTCCCTACCCACCAAACTCTGTACTCTTCTTTTCTCTCTCTTGAGAAATCAAACATACAATGCAAAAGCAAACAACCCCACAAGAAACATACACTCTCTCTCTCTCTCTCTCTCTCTCTCTCTCTCTCTCTCTCTCTCTCTCACACACACACACACACACACACACACACACACACACACATACACACACACACAAAACACCACAAAATATTAAATCAACAAAAGACAAGACCAAAAAAGAAAAGAAAAGAAACAAAGCAATATGAAACAAATAAAATCTACAAAAATACTTTTGAATTTATTTGGTGTTGGCCATCTACTGCTGGGCATGGGGCTTACCCTTTAGTGTGGTTAATATACCCAGTGAGACGCCACTGGAGAAAGCTAACTGATTTATAACAGCTTTCTTTGCAGACAATTTTAGTTTTTAATGCAGATCAATTTATTAACCATTTTAGTAATAACTGGGTCTTATCTCATTAATGTTTTTTCCCTAGTACCTTCACGGCTTTACTTTTTGCAGTTTAATTTTTGGGCCATCTAGAACTACAGAAAGAGTGGAACAGATCCTGAGTTAATGTATTTGTTTCAATAAGACTCAGTTTCCTTTTCTTCATAGTCTATTCCATTTTCTGTTTTTGGTTCTAGAGATTGAAATCATAGACTAATGCAAGCTAAGCAAATGCTCTGGTACTAATCTATACCTCTATCTACTATCTTTTCTTCATCATGACTAGAAATTGAAGGAGGGGAAAGAATATGATCAAAATATATTGTGTGAAAAATTTAAAGAAGAATTCCCATTTTATAAGTACACGTATTGAGAAAGTGGTTATATACTGTTTTTTAAAAACTCAGTCTTTGCCCTTTTCACTAACATTTTAAATTGGATGTTGCTATTCTGGGTTAGAACAAATGAGTCAAAATTGTTAGTTATATCTCTTCTTAGGTAAGCTATTGACTAGTTTCCTTTGTTATTCAGAGAAGAGTAGTCTGTTCACCATATATTCCCACCTCTTTCAGTGACCTTGTCTCCTGCTTTGGAAAGGTCATTTCTTTCCGGCATATGAGGTTTATGCCATTTACTGTCAACCCATATAAGACTCCCTCAGGAAGACTATGCCCCTTGAGTAGGAGGCCATTAAGGCCTTTTGTGAGCAAAATCTCAAAGTCAGGGTTCTCTCTTGTCACCCACACAGCTCAGATGAAGTGATTCTGAAACCCACTGGAAGTCAGCTGACGGTGGAATTCCTGGAGGAGAATAGTTTCAGTGTGCCTATCCTTGTCTTGAAGAAGGATGGGTTGGGGATGACGCTACCCTCTCCATCATTCACTGTGAGGGATGTGGAACACTATGTTGGTAAGACCCCACAGACCTTTTTAACTGTGACATTATCTATTTCCATCAAGACTTGAGTCACGCTTGGCGTGGTGACATATACTACCTTTATTTCCAGCACTCGGAAAGCAGAGGCAGTCAGATTTCTGTGAATTTGAGACCAGCCCATAGTGAATTCCAGGATAGCCAAGGCTACATCGAGAGACCCCATCTCAAACAAAACAAAAACAAAAAGACTACAGTCACTTTCTCTAATTCACCTTTTTATATTTGCTTTCTAACCATCTTGGGAATATGATATGAAGTGCCTTGCCCAAAGTCATTCTTTGGCAAGGCAAAGAGACAAAATACTAGTCTCTTTTCCTTCTTTGTGTGTGTGTGTGTGTGTGTGTGTGTGTGTGTGTGTGTGTTTATATTAATTCTCTTCTTTTAATAGACCACACAAAATTAAGTTGGTTTCCCCCTTTTTTTAACTTGACAAATTTTAGGGTCATATTTTCTCTGACACATGTTCTTACATACTATTTATTACTGGAGCATAAGTTTGTGGGGAGAGTGGAAGAGAAGAAATAAAGAAGCAGACCCATGGCAGATCTGAGAGTCTCTGTCAGGTAGCTCCAGAGCCCTAACAGGCCTCCACCTAGATCTTGAGAGGGTGTGATAGATTCCTACTCTCTGCCCTGAACACATAAGTATCTGAAGACAGAATTCCTGAGTATAAGGCCATTCTAGGTGCTGGTGAGGGAACAAGAATTTTTTGTCCCTGAGATCACTTGGTACAGAAATCATTTCTTTACTTCAGGTTCTGACAAAGAGATTGATGTGATTGATGTGGCCCGCCAGGCTGACTGCAAGATGAAACTCGGTGATTTTGTGAAATATTATTACAGTGGAAAGAGGGAAAAAGTCCTCAATGTCATTAGTTTGGAATTCTCTGATACCAGGTAGGAGGGGAAAGGTAACAAAAATGCCTAACAACATGTCTAAAACTTGTAGATGTACTTGAATTCATATTTTGGTTTTCTTCTAATGGTTTCTTCCTTTGGAGTAGGCGGTGATATATACTTTGTAGGGTATCAATTCAACTTTAAAATAACTTAGCCAATTTTTTCTCCAGTTTCCTTCTTTTCTTTTGGGGGTAGGGGGTGAGACAGGGTTTCTCTGTGCAGCCCTGGCTGTCCTGGAACTCACTTGGTAGCCCAGGCTGGCCTCGAACTCACAGAGATCCGCCTGCCTCTGCCTCCTGAGTGCTGGGATTAAAGGCGTGCACCACCACCACCACCACCACCACCACCACCACCACCACCACCTAGCTTGCTGTTCCTTTTAAGATTAAAGAACCTAAAGGTATTTAAAAGCTATAGTTGTTTTATATATCACTTTATCCAGAAAGCCTGTGAAACAGCTTTGAGACATGCAGAAAAGGGAAAGAAGAAAACTGGAACAAACAGAAAATAAAGGTGGGGGACTAGGATGCATATGGATAGGTACTATACACACGAATGCATAAGTCTTTGTTTAAATAGTTGGTAGAGATGGTATGCAGAGTTTTCATTGAATTTCCTGAGGTCAAAACAAAGAGGAGAGTATAATGTTATGAAAGATTTGTGAGTTTATATGGGATGAAAAACAAGCAGATTTATGGAACTGAGCTCCAGGAGGTTTCTGTAATATAATGGCTTTTCATAAAGAAGATATCAAGGTAGGGACTAGACAACTGTTCTAAACTGTGTGCTGAAGGAGTAGACGGGAAATGAAATGATAGGTATGACAATTTAGTAGCAGAAGTGATCACTTTCTACTGGGGAAGGATTTGAAACTAGGATTTAGGACTTTGGAAGCTGAGTGGAATAAGACTACTGATCAGGGATGGAGAGATGGCCCAGCAGTTAAGAGCACTGGCTGCTCTTCCAGAGGACCCAGGTTCAATACCCAGAACCCACGTCAGCTCACAACAGTTTATAACTCCAGTTCTAGGGGATCTAACACCTCAGATATACATGCAGGCAAAACACCAATGCACATAAAATAAAAATAAAATTTAAAATGTCTACTGATCGAACTTATAGGAATAAGTGTTATATATACCTTTAGGTTCTGTGGAGAAAATGATTTTTTTTTTGGTTTTTTGAGACAGGGTTTCTCTGTGTAGCTTTGAAGCCTTTCCTGGAACTTACTCTGTAGCCCAGGCTGGCCTCGAACTCACAGAGATCCACCTGGCTCTGTCTCCTGAATGCTGGGATTAAAGGAGTGCGCCGCCACCGCCACCACCCAGCGAAAATGATTTTTTTATTTGTCTTATCTACAAGGGTATTTTATTCAGGCTTAAGCTTTCAGTTTTCAATTTCTGTCAGCTTACATGTCTTTTTGCTTTCTTTACTAGGCTTTCAAACCTTGTGGAAACACCCAAGATTGTTCGCAAGTTGTCATGGGTAGAGAACTTGTGGCCGGAGGAAAGTGTCTTTGAGAGACCCAATGTGCAGAAGTACTGCCTCATGAGTGTGCGGGATAGTTACACAGATTTTCACATTGACTTTGGTGGGACCTCAGTCTGGTATCATGTGCTTAAGGTAGGAATGACTATGACTTCTGGAGGCAGCCACACGTATCTGCCTTTCATATTCTCTTTGGGTAACACTTTGACATAATTAACTCTATCAAGGTGTCTTACTTGGTAGATAGACCTCTAGTTTTGATCCTTAAGGGAAAAGTTTTTGAAGGTAAGCATGGTGACTTGTGCCTATAATTCCAACCCTTGGAAGGTTGAGGCAAGAAGGTTGCCATGAGTTAGAGGTCAGCCTGAGCTATATGGTAAGTTTCAGATCAGCTTAAGCTAAAGAATGAGACACTGTCTCAAAAAACCCAAACCAAAACAAAGAACAACAACAAAATACATGGGGAGGGAGGCTTGCATAAGAAGGCTCTAGGCAAGCTAGGCAGTGGTGGCAGACACCTTTAATCCCAGCAGTTGAGAGGCAGAGGCAGGCAGTTCGAGGTCAGCCTGGTCTCCATAATGAGTTCCAGTACAGCCAGAGTTGTTAACACAGAGAAACCCTGTCTCAAAAAACCAAAAAAAAAAAAAAAAAAGAAAGAAAGAAAAAAAGGCCCTAGGCGGCACCCCAGCACTAAAACAATACTTTTTTGAGGTCTGGGGATATAACTCAAGGGTGGAGTGCTTATTTAGCATGTGCAAGGCCCTGGTTTCTATGTATTTCTAGCACTGCAGAAGTAGTTTTTTGAACTACAGTAGATTCCTTAAGATATTCCCAACTGTTACCTTCTTAAATGAACCAATTTCTATTATTTCTAATATTAGAAATTTTTAATATTTCTGTTCTGCCAGTATGTATGAAAATGTTTATGTTTACTGTAGAAATTCTTGATTTTTCCCTCCCCCAAACTTTAATATATGCACCATAGAATTCATTTATATGTTTGTGAATTTTGACAATTATATAGTCACTAAATTGCCACCACAGATAAAACAGAAATAATGGGATTCCTTTCAAAGTAATAATTCCTATGATTTTCTTTTTAGTGGTTGTTATGATTTTGTAATTACTGTATGGTGCCTATAAAGGATGTTTGCAGTTGGGAAAACAATTTCTTAAATAATTTTGATTGTTTTCACCACTGTTTATTCTATTTAGTTGACTTACCAGAAGTGCCGAGGAAGGAACAGAAAATTTGCTTTATGGTTGTTGTGCAAAATGATCATACATCTTCAATTAGTTGTTCTCATTGGTTTATCATGAAGAATTGGAGCATGTAAATGAAAATGCTGTTATGCAGATGCATGTTTTAATATTTTCATGGAAAAAATGCAAGAAGAGTGAGATGATTTCCTGTGTGTTCCTCATCCAGATTCACAAGTGCTTTCTTTCATTTTCTTTCTCCAAAGCAAACAAAATGAAGTGACTGTATTTTTTTCCTGAGACATTTGGGAGTAGTTCTAGTGTGTGTCTCCTTAGATCCTTAAGATAGTGTCTCCTTATGTCTAGTAATTCATTATATAGTTCTTAAGAACAAAGGTATTCTCTTAAGTAATTACAGAACAGTTATCAAAATCAGGAAATTGATATAATACTATTATTAGCTAATCTGTGAAGGCTGTCTGTTTTCTCCCATTGTACAGTTCACATATCTAGTTTTGTAATGCATATTATCATTTTCTCTGTTTAAATTTATAATATATTAGCCAAGCTACCAGAGTTATCCTTATGCTAGGATATGGTTCTTTTTCACCAAATTGTCTCTCAGATGATTATTCAAGCAAAATACAATTAAGAAATAAAATATTCTTCCAACAGATAATCATCTACTGAAAAGTAATCTTCTAGAAGTCCTTGGGCAGTTACTGAACTTTTAAACTTAATAACTTTGATTGTAGGTGTGGGAAAGAACACTGTGTAACTGGCATTTAAAGGCAGATTCAATTTTCTTCTCATCAGTATGGCCTTAAATTCTAGGACTATTAGTATTGATCTTATCTATAGAGGCCGTTTCTCATTTGATATTACATCTAAAATAAGAGCATTTGGTATATATTTCTCCTAACTTAAACAGTTTTGATTTAAATACCTCCCTCAGATTGTTTTGTAAAATTTGAAGAAAATTTCAGCAGTAGATAAAAAATGATATAAAAATTGGGAAGTAGGTTTGGCATACTGCTGTGGTTGTGGAGCATGGGAAAGAGATTTGGTCCTTTGGAAGATCCCTTCCCCCCAGAAGGACTTTTCTTGAAACCTTTGGTATGGTATCTTTTTTTTTTATTTTAGGGTGAGAAGATCTTCTACCTGATCCGTCCAACAAATGCTAATCTGACTCTCTTTGAGTGCTGGAGCAGCTCCTCTAATCAGAACGAGATGTTCTTTGGTGACCAGGTGGAAAAGTGCTACAAGTGTTCTGTGAAGCAAGGACAAACACTTTTCATTCCTACAGGTCATTCCTGAGTCCCTCCAGAGGGGAGGATGGGAAGGGCAGAAAAAGGGAGATAGTGGCCCTGCAACAAATCCTGCCCATAATTTAGTGATCTCACGATGTGACATCTCTTTTTCTCATCAGCTGAGAGGTTAAGAACTAGACCTCAAGAAAATTTATATGGTGGCCAGGAGATAGTGTGGTTGCTTGTGGAGGCTGCAGATGGCAGAGTAGGCAGGAGGAGGCTGATTGAACACTTGGTTCTGGGTTGATGTCAACTGGGTATACAGGTAGATGGAGTCAGCACCATGACTCTAGGGATAATAACTGTGAGGCTGATGTTGTAGTCTATAATGTTGAATAACCCAGGATGGAAAAGTTCTTTCTTAATGGTTCATGCCTGGGTTTTACATCTAGGATTCTTAGATCTCATGTAGAGTTGAATTTGTGTATTTTGCTAGCCAAGTGTTCTACTGAGCTATATCCTGAGCTAAGTATGTACCTTTAAAAAAAATAGCCCTGTTGTCTCAATCTGGGGAGAGTTCATATCTGGAATCTAATTGAGTCTCCTATGAACAAGGTGTCTCTGTCCAATTTAAATGTTTCTTGATTATTTAATCAGGATTAACATTAAATATTCCTGAAACATATAGTGAAATATTCTTATTGAATGTGGGCATAGTGAAATACACCTTGAATCTCAGGTACTTGGCCTACTGAGACAGGGGGACTGTGTTTTCAAGGTCAGCCTGGGCAACTTAGTGAAACTCTGTTTAAAAACAAAATAAATCTTTAAATTTTTTTTAATTGTTTTCTGAGACAAGGTCTTTGTAGATCAGGCTGGCCTTGAACTCAGACAGATCTTCTTGCCTCTGCCTCCCAACTGCTGGGATTAAAGGCATGTGCCACCTTGTTCAGCTCAAAAATAATAAACAAATTGTGAAATCACATGGACCTGAAAAGTTGGGGGAAGCTCAAAAAACAATAAATAAATGGCATTCTCTTGTGAAATCACATGGACCTTAAATTTTTGTGGAGAGTTTTAATTTGGCATTCAATTTCCTTAATTCTCCCCCCACCCCAGACAGGGTTTCTCTGTGTAGCTTTGCGCCTTTCCTGGATCTCACTCTGTAGACCAGGCTGGCCTCGAACTCACAGGGATCCATCTGCCTCTGCCTCCTGAATGCTGGGATTAAAGGTGTGAGCAGCCACCACCACCACCACCACCACCACCACCCCCAGCAAATTTCCTTGATCTTGATAAGGTTCTTTGCATTATCTAGCCCATGTTGCCTTTACCAACAAAGCCATCTTGTCGGCTGTTTATTCCATATTAGATGAGTTGTAGTCATCTATGCTTTTCAAAGAATTATCCTATATTCATTCATTCTCATTTATTCATATTCATTCTCTCTGTTCTTCTCCCTCCCTCCCCCTTCTGTTTCATTCCTGATACTAGTTAACTGTGTCTTTTACTTCTGTTTGTCTTGCTAGAGGTTTATCAATTTTACTGATCTTTTGCAATAAGTAATTTTTGTCTGATTTTTTTCTCTTTATGTTTTCAATTTTGATTTCTACTTTTATTTTTATTTGTCCTTCTGTTTGTTCTGAGTTCATTTTATACTTTTTTCCTAGTTTTTTTCTAGTTTTCAGAAGGATTTCAGATTATTGATTTCAGACATTCCTTCCTTTTTAATGTGAACATTTAATGCTAAAAATTCCCAGCACAATTTAGCTCTTAGATAAATTTTTATGATATCCTTTTCTTTTGTTAAGTGTGCCTTTGTGGAAAATGAGATGGAATTTACATATTTTAAAATTACCAGTTTAGCAGTTGTTTTTTAGTATATTTATAAGGTTGTATAACCAGGGATGTGATCATCACCTTAAAAAGAAACACTTTCCCCATTAATAGTTACTTTTTATTTTGTTCTCCTCCCAGGCTGTGACAACAACTTTTTCACTTCCCTTGTATATGGATTAGGTTCCATATAAATGTATTGTTGTCCTTTGTTTCTGTTTTTTTTCATTCACATGTTTTCAGAGTTTATCCATGTCACAGCATTTGTTGTCACTTTAATAGTTTTTGAGATGAGATATCATGTAGCCCAGGCTGGCCTTGAACTCAACTGTGTGTGTAGCTGAAGTTGGCCCTGAAATATGATCCTCCTGCCTCCACCTTCTGAGTGGTGGGATTTCAAGTGTTCACCATCTTACTTTGTTTTCTCTTTAGAAAGATTCATGTGATCTTTGAATTTGCTCTGTGCCTAGCCTCGCCTCAAACTTGGAATATTTTCTCAGCTTCATAAGTATGCGATTACAAGCATGTGACATCTTACTTAACTATGCTCTTTTTAATTGCAAAATAGTCTCTCCCCACCCCACCCCACCCCTTGTGACAGGGTCTCATTTAGTCATGTTTGTTGTGTAGCCAAGGATAACCTTGAACTTCTACTACTCCTGCCTCCATCTCCTGAGCACACAGTTACACACTTGCACCACCATTCCTAAGTTTTGCGTTTTATGTAGTGCTGGAAATCAAACAGGGCTTTGCTCATGTTAAGCAAGCCCTCTACCACTGAGCTACAACTCCAGCCCCTGCAAAATAGTATTTCATTATGTGAATATGCCAAATGTTTTATTAGCATATATTATCCAAAATAGTGGATCTCAGTCTGACATTTCTATGCATGTATATATTGTATTTCATATTCACCACTCCCTGCTGTCCCCATACCACACCTGCTAACCTCCTTCTTAACCATCTAGCTCCCTTTCTACTTTCATTTGTTTGTTTGTTTGTTTTGTTTTTCGAGACAGGGTTTCCCTGTATAACAGCTGTGGCTGTCCTGGAACTCACTGTGTAGACCTGCCTGCCTCTGCCTTCTGAGTGCTGGGATTAAAGGCGTGTGCCACCACCTCCCGGCTTTGTTTGTTTTTATTCACTAGCTGATAGACATTTGAGTTGTTTCTATTTTTTCTTGGTACTGGGGATTAAATGCATAGCCTTGTGAATGCTAAGTAAGTGCTATACCACTGAGCTGTTTCCACAGCCCCTATTTTTTTTTTTTTTTTTTTTTTTTTTTTTTGTTTTTTGAGACAGGATTTCTCTGTGTAGCTTTGTGCCTTTCCTGGAACTCACTCTGTAGACCAGGCTGGCCTCAAAACCTCGAACTCACAGAGATCCGCCTGGCTCTGCCTCCCAAGTGCTAGGATTAAAGGCGTGCGCCACCACCGCCCGGCTATTCATTATTTTTTTTCCTACTTGTTTTATTATTTTTTTGAGATAGGATCGCACTAAATTGCCCAGGTTGGCACTGAGCTCACTGTGTGGTCCAGTCAGACTTCAGCTTCTTGAATAGTTGCGGTTATACTTATGTGTCAGACAACCTAGCATGGAATAATTTTCGGCTATTATGAACAATGCTACTATGAGTATTCATGTACAAGTTATTATGCTAGCACAATGAATTGAATATTCCTAATTAAGAATCTGGAATCAAGCCAGGCAGTTTTGGTGCATGCCTTTAATCCCAGCACTTGGGAGTCCAAGAGTATCTAATAATCTGAAACCCCCAAATCATGTTTTATTGAGTTTATTTTCTATGTTGACTGTATGTACATAGTTCTCTATGTATGCACCTGGGAGTCCAGAATTTGACATCAGATATTTTCTATGGTAGTGTTCTTCACCTTCATTTTTTTAATTTTAGTGATTTTTTTTATGAGTCTTTTGCCTACATGTAAGGATGTGCATCAGGTGCTTGCCTTGTCCCCCTGGAGGCCCGAAGAGAGCAATCAAATCCCCTGGAATTGGAGTTACAGACAATTGTGAACTCCTATGGGTGCTGGGGATTAAAGCCGGGTCCTCTGGAAGAGTAGCCAATGTTCTTCTTAATTCCCAAGCCATCTTATCTCTAGCTCATCACCTTATTTTTTGAGACATAGTTTCTCACTAAATTAGACTAGTTGTAACAAGCCTGAGGAGTCTTTCTTTCTCCAAGCTCCCCAGTGCTAGAATTACAGACACATGCTGCCATGCTTAGATTTTTACATGGGTGATGGGGATCTGAACTTAGGTCCTAGTGCTTGTATGGCAAGTACTTTACTGACTGAGACCCTTTGAGAGCCAAAGCAACTCTGCAAATAGAAAATTTCACATCTGACTAATGTGATGGGATCATGCTCAAAGACATAAGTGCATTAAAGTATGTAAAATTTCTTTCAGGCTGTTTGTATAAAGTACATTCAAGTCATAAATGAGTGTTTTGTTTAGACTTGGCTCCCATTCCCAGAATAACTCTTTTTATCCTCAAGATATCTGTGTATTTGCAAATATTCCAAAATTTCAGAAATGTCCCAAGTCTGAAACACTTCTGATCTGAAGTATTTTAGATAAGGTATATTCAGCTTGTATTTTCAGTTTTCTTGTTTATCTTTTGGGAAAGGAATTCCTCTATTATGTGGTAACTCTGTCATTTGCCTTTTTGAGGAACTGCCAAGCTGTTTTCAAAGTATATATGTGCACTATTTTACATTCCAGATAGCAAAGTATAAGGGTTCCAGTTTCTTCATGTTTTCTCCAATACTTGTCATTGCTGTCTTTATGATCATAGCAATCCTGGTGTGAGTAAAGTGGTATAACACTGAGGTTCTAGTTTGTGTTTTCCTTAATGATTTTTTTTGGGGGTGGGGGTTTCGAGACAGGGTTTCTCTGTGTAGCTTTGCGCCTTTCCTGGAACTCGCTTTGGAGACCAGGCTGGCCTCAAACTCACAGAGATCCGCCTGCCTCTGCCTCCCGAGTGCTGGGATTAAAGGCGTGCGCCACCACCGCCCAGCTTTCCCTAATGATTTTTAATGTTGACCATCTTGAAAAAGTACTTCCTGTATTTTATAGATCTTTGTTCTTTGGTATTTTTGTGAAATCTTTTATTTATTCTTTAATTAAATAGTACTTTTCTTGTTAAAAGAGTTCATTATATTTTTTGTACCTTTATCAGATATTTTTGAGTTTGTATTTTGATATTATTTTTAATACATTAAAAGCTGATTCATTGACAGTTCCATACACATATATGTACTTCATTCATGTCCCCCATTATCTTCTCTCCCTGCTGCTGAATCCCTTCTTCCAAACAAGTATCTCTCCTACTTTCACATCTATGTGTGCTCTACTGCATTTAATTAGGGCTGCTTACATGAGCATGGATGGCAATTATCTTACCAGTAACTGTGACTCCCTCTCTTCCAGCAGCCATTAATTGCCTATAGCTCCCCAGAAAGAGTTGAGTCTTTTGACATTCCTTGTTAGTGTCCCATAAAACATGAAAGTTATGAATTCTGTCCAACTTAATCTGTTTTTCTTGTCCAGTTTTTCTTTGTTTTCTCATGGTACTGGTATCCTGTGTATTGTCATAATGTTTTACAGGATTTTTTGTGAGGGTTTTTTGTTGTTCATTTGTCTCACTCAGGTTGTGCGCAGTCTTACTATGTAGCCACCAGGCCTCAAACCTGTGACCTTGCTGCCTTACCTTTTTGTACAATAGGATTATACACATTTCTATAGGTATTGGTAACTCAAGGTCATGAATACTTATAAATATTTTATAGGGTTTTTTGAGACACTGTCTTACTCAGACTGTGCTCTGTCTTACTTTGTAGTTCAGCTAGCCTCAAACCTGTCATCTTTCTGCCTTAGCTTTCTGAGTATATATCACAGTCTCCAATTTAGTTTTGGCTCTTACATTTAGATCTTTTTATTAATTTTAAGTTTGTTTTTATATATAGTTTGAGGTGAGGACCCAGTTTCATTCTTCAGCATGTTGACATCTAATTGTTCTAGACTATCTTGAAAAATGATTCTTTCCTCACTGAATTGTCTTGATATCTCTCACAAAAATTGATTGATCTGAGGTTCAAGTTGTAGTTCAGTGGTAGAGTGCTTGCCTAGTACGTCCAAGGCCCTGGACTTGCTCCCCAGTGTTGCAAAACCAAAAATCAAATGGACAAAAAACCAGGAAAAGTCAGCTGACCATATGTGGGTTTATTTTTTGAATCATATATCTTCCATTGATTTATATGTTTGTCCTTAAGATAATGCATACTTCTTTTATTACTATACATTTGTAGTAAGTTTTGAAGTTTGGAATTATCAGTCCTCTAACTTTATACATCTTTCCCAAGATTAGTTTGTTTGGATCCCTTGAATTTTCATATGAATTTTTAGGTTTAGAATTTGTGTTGGTTTTCAGTGGTTCTAGCTGTTTATTTGCTCTAGTTTTTTGTTTGTTTTAGTGGTTTCAACTTTATAAATATGGAGCATATCACAGATTATTGGTGTTGATGTTTTACCAATTTAAAGGGGTTTAGTCATACCTAGAGGTATAAAAGAACCAGTTTGAGGGGTTGGGGATTTAGCTCAGTGGTAGAGCGCTTGCCTAGCAACCACAGGGCCCTGGGTTTGATCCTCAGCTCCAAAAAAAAAAAAAAACCAGTTTGAATCCGATGGCTCTCCAATGATAACCAGGGTAGTCACCAATTCTGCCACAGGGGTAGCCAGTTCAGACTATGCATCCACTACTGTCAAGAGTCTCAACTGGGGTCATCTTTGTATACTTACGGGAGTTTTCCTTGCATGAGGCTTCTCCCCGACCCTGAAAGCCCCCCTTTCCAGTCATCACTCTCAGCACTCTCCTTCTCCACCCCATCCAACTGGATCCCTTAAGTTCTCATGCCCACCCGCCCCCAGTCCACCCAGGAGATCTTTTCTATTTCCCCTTCCCAGGAAGATCCAAGGTCCCCCCCTTGGGCCCTACTTGTTACTTAGCCTCTCTGGGTCTATGGATTGTAGCATGGTTATCCTTTACTTTACAGTTAATATCCACTTATGAGAGAGTACATGCCATGTTTGTCTTTCTGGGTCTGGGTTACCCCACTTAGGATGATTTTTTTTTCTAGTTCTATCCATTTACCTACAAATTTCATGATGCCATTGTTTTTAAAATACTCCATTGTGTAAATGTACCACATTTTCTTTATCCAAATTTTGGTTGTTTCTAGGTTCTGGCTATTACAAACAAAGCTGCTATGAACATAGTTGAGCAAGTGTTCTTGTGGTATGATTAAGTATCTTTTGGGTATATCCCTAAGATTGGTATAGCTGAATCTTGAGGTAGATTGATTCCCAATTTTCTGAGAAACAGCCATACTGATTTTCAAAGTGGCTGTACAAGTTTGCACCCCTACCAGCAATGGAGGAGTGTTCTCCTTGCTCCACATAAGCTGCCATTTGTGTTTTTGATCTTAGCCATTCTGACAGGTGGAATCTCAGAGTCATTTTGATTTGCATTTCCCTGATGGCTAAGGATGATGAATATTTCTTTAAGCGTTTCTCTGCCATTTGAGATTCTTCTGTTGAGAATTCTCTGTTTAGGTCTATACCCTATTTTTTAATTGTATTATTTTTGTTTTGATGTCAATTTCTTGAGTTCTTTGTATGTTTTGGAGACCAGCCCTCTGTCAGATCTGGGGTTGGTAAAGATCTTTTCCCATTCTGTAGGCTGTCGTTTTTGTCCTATTGACAGTGTCCTTTGCCTTACAGATACTTTTCAGTTTCATGAGGTTCCATTTATTAATTGTCCATCTTAGCTACTGGTGTTCTATTCAGGAAGTAGTCTCCTGTGCCAATGCATTCAAGGCTATTTCCCACTTTCTCTTCTGTCAGGTTCAGTGTAACTGCATTGATGTTGAGGTCTTTGATCCACTTGGACTTGAGTTTTGTGCATGGTGATAGATATGGATCTATTTGCATTCTTCTACATGCCAGCATCTAGTTATGCCAGTACCGTTTGTTGAAGATCCTTTGTTTTCTCCATTGTATAATTTTGACTTCTTAATTTTATTTTATTTTATTTTATTTGTATTGGTATCAGAGCCCCTGGAACTGGAGTTACAGACAGTTGGTTGTGAGCTGCCATCTGAGTTCTGGGAATTGAACCCAGGTCTTCCGGAAAAACAGCCAGTACTCTTAACCACTGAGCCATCTATCCACCCCATTCACTACTTTTTTATTTAGCCTCAGGCACATTACCATGCTGTTTTTATTAGTAGAACTTAAGTAGAGCTTGACATCAGGGATGGTGATACTTCCAGATGTTCTTTTATTGTACGGTATTGTTTATAGCTATCCTGTTTTTTTTTTTTTGTCTTTCCATATGAAGTTGAATGTTGTTCTTTTAAGGTTGGTAAAGAAATGTGTTGGAATTTTGACGGGCATTACATTGCGAATCTGTAGATTGCTTTACTAAGATTGCCATTTTTACTATGTTAATCCTATGGATCCATGAGCATGGGAGATCTTTCCATCTTCTGATACGTTCTCCAATTTCTTTCTTCAAAGACTTGAAGTTCTTGTCATACAGGTCTTTCACTTGCTTTCTTAGAGTTACACCAAGATATTTTATGGTTTTTTTTTTTTGTGGCTATTGTGAAGGGTGTTGTTTCCCTTATTTCTTTCTCAGCCGTTTTATCATTTGTATATAAGAGGGCTACTGATTTTTTTTTTTGAGTTAATCTTGTATCCAGCCAGTTCGCTCAAGGTGTCTATCAGCTGTAGGAGTTCCCTGGTAGAATTTTTGGGGTTACTTATGTATATTATAATGTCATCTGCAAATAGCAAAAATTTGGCTTGTTCCTCTCCAGTTTGTATCCCCTTCATCTCCTTTTGTTGACTTATTGCTCTAGCTAGAACTTCAAGTACTATATTGAATAGATATGGAGAGAGTGGACAGCCTTGTCTTATTCAATTTTAGTATAATTGCTTTGATTTTCTCTCCATTTAATTTGTTGTTGGCTGCTGGCTTGCTCTTTATTGCTTTTATTATTTTAGGTATGTTCCTTTTATCCCTGATCTCTCCAAGACTTTTATCATTAAAGGGTGTTGGATTTTATCAAAGGCTTTTTCAGCATCTAATGAGATGCTTAAACATTGGGCCGAGCTTGGGGATCCCTGATGAGGAGAGGAAGGAGAGACTGTAGGAGCCAGGGGGTTAAGGACATCGCAAGAAAACCTATAGAAACAGCTAGCCTGGCTCTTGGGAACGCTGAGTCTGAACCAACAACCAGGGAGCCTGTATGGGACCTACGTAGGCCTTCTGCATATATGTGACAGTTGTGTAACTTGGTCTATTTTTGGGACTCCTGGCAATGGGAGCAGGCCTGTCCCCAGTGCTTTGGCTGACTCTTGGGAACCTATTCCTCATGCTGGATTGCCTTGTTCAGCCTGAATACAGGGGGAGGTGCTTGGTCTTATGACAGCTTGATATGCCATGCTTTGCTGATAAAATGGGAAGCCTGCCCCTTTCTGAGTGAATATGGAAGAGGGGTAGTTTGGGGGTACAGAGGGGAGGTAGAGAGAGGGAGTGGGAGAAGAGGATGGAAGGGAGGCTGCTGTTGGGATGTAAAGTAAACAAATAAATCTAAAAAAAGGACTACTTTGGAGTAGTAGCCAATATGAGAGAGAAGGAGGGATGTGAACTTTCCGGATTAAGGGGTGGCAAAGGAATATGAATATGGAACATATTTAAGGAAAAAACATAATGCTGCAAAATTAGATCAAAGGCAAGGGGAATGAATAACTGTGTTCTAGTAGTGTGCATTTAAGAAAGAATAGTCCTAGCAAAAGAGTGATGTTCTTTTAGGTAAGAGAGGGTAGGTAAAGCAATAGAAATAAGTTGATTCTGTTCAGGGTTACAGTAATAACAGAGTCGGTCTTGTAAAAGTAAGAGTATTTTGAATCAGTGATAGACTATTTTTATGGAGCCAAGGTTAAACTGACTAGGCAGTGAGGTGTCCAAAGGAAGAAACATAATGATCTTTACCTTATTATACTACAGGATGGATCCATGCTGTGCTGACCCCTGTGGACTGCCTAGCCTTTGGAGGGAACTTCTTACATAGCCTTAACATTGAAATGCAGCTCAAGTGAGTTCTGAAATTGTCCATTCTTATGTGCTATAGTCCTTATGTTTTCCTCTTGACTAAGGAATGCAGTATATTAAGATGAAGACAACCAGAAAGGAAAGTATCTTTGTTCTTCCCCTGTGTATGTGTGGTTTTTCTAGGCAAGGTTTCTCTATGTAGCTCTGGCTGTCCTGGAACTCACGCTGTAGACCAGGCTGGCCTCGAACTCACAGAGATCTGACTGCCTCTGCCTCCAGAGTGCTGGGATTAAAGGTGTTTGAACCACCACCACCACCACCACCACCACCCTATCTTGGTTCTTGATGACATTCAGTTTGACAAGGCTAATACCCTTTCTTCACTTGGTTGTTAATTTGCCTTTGGGCAAGTCACATAATCTTTCAACCCAAAGTTTCTTTGTATATAGGGTTTTACGGTGTCACTGTGAGGATTAAATATAGCAGATACACATCACAAAGAATAATACTTGGTAAATAATAGATGCTCAGTAAATAGATCCTTTTTATAGTCATTATGTTTTCTTACAGAGCCTATGAAATTGAGAAGCGGCTGAGCACAGCAGACCTCTTCAAGTTTCCCAACTTTGAGACCATCTGTTGGTATGTGGGAAAACACATTCTGGACATCTTTCGAGGTATGGCTCTCCTTACCAGCTATCACTTTTGCTAAGAAAGAAAGGAGGAAGAAGAGGGAGTGTGGAAATTATGGAGAGGAAGAATGGGAGAAGAAAGCTTGCTAATGCTGGTGCCTTGCTTTGTATATCAAAATAGCATTAATATCTTAAATATATATAATAAAAATTCCCAATAACTGAGATATAGAAGCAGCCTAGAGGTCCATAAACAGATCGTAGATAGAGAAAATGTGCTACTTGGACACAGTGGAACTTTATTCAGCTGTAATGAAAAAATGAGATTTTGATATTTGCAGAAAATGGATGTGCTGGAGATCATTATGTTAAATCAAATAACCAGACTTAGACAAATTTTGTTTTTTTTCATATATGGAATCTAGATTTAAATTTATGGTGTGTGTGTGTGTGTGTGTGTGTGTGTGTGTGTGTGTGAGAGAGAGAGAGAGAGAGAGAGAGAGAGAGAGAGAGAGAGAGAGAGAGAGATCGAGAGATCAAAGTAGAAGGGGACTATGAGTAGAGAGAAGGAGGTCTAGCAGGTGTGTCCAACCTGTGGTCCAAGAGCTGCATACAGCTATGTTGCTAAGGACAGCAGAAAATGGGGCCCAGCACAAAATTGTAAACTGACTTAAGATGTTATGAAGTGGTTTTGCAGTTTGTTTTGGTAACTCAGTTGCATGGTTATCTAGTGTGAACATTGAAGATAACAGCATTGGGTTGCAATGTTAGAAGGTTGGACACACGTGGTGAGGGATGCACAGAACAAAAGGGTAATAGAATATATGTAACATGGAAGCAGAAACCGGAACTAGAGTAAGGAAGAGGATAGAGGAGGGCAGTGGGATGAGTGAATGAGAATAAAATACACTGATTCATATGTATAAAAATGTCACAGTGAAACCTCTTACTTCATATTTCTGTATACTAACTAAAAAAGAAAGTGGCCATTACAATCTAAAAAGTGCTACATCCATTATATTTCAGTCTCTTTCTCCCCCTACATTATCCATAAGTTCTGGAAACTACTAATCTGTTTTCCATCCCTATAATTTTGTCATTTGAAGAATATTCTATGAATGGAATCATATAGCATCTATTAGATCTACTCTTTTATTAGTATCCTGAATGTGCCTCCTTCATGGATAAGGCCCAGTCCTGACACCCTGGCATCATCGTGCTTATTCTTGGGTATCAGCCCAGATGGAAACCAACTTGCTGATTTTCCTTTATTGGTCTTGTTTGAAATGAAGTGGGTCCCTTGCTTGGACTTGAGATTGATTCTTTAAGGTGAGTTGGCCATAAGGAATCAGTATCTCAGTTACAAAGGACCCCATAGCCCAGTGAGTACAGTCTCTTATCCAATATTTCAAGCCCATATTCTGCCACTTTGATAGATTGTCATGTAAGTGTTCAAATGTGGAAAAGCTAATGGCTCATTTACCTTTTCTGAACAGCTTAGTTCAGTAGAAAAATCTTTATAAAGCCTAAAACTGGTTGTTAATGGTTTCCTCATGAAGTAAGGCAGAGCATAGACAATTTTAGGACTTAAAAGGCAGAATAGGGGTTGGGGATTTAGCCCTGGGTTCGGTCCTCAGCTCTGGAAAAAAAAGGCAGAATAATTTAATAGAAGGAATATAGGCCTCATATTCAAATAGACAGGACTTTTTAGTCTATGCTCTGGCACTTACTACATGTATATCTTTGATCAAGACTCCCCTCAGGCTGGATGGTGGTGGCACATGCCTTTAATCCCAGCATTAAAGAGGCAGGCAGATCTCTGAGTTTGAGGCCAGCCTGGTCTAAAGAGCAAATTCCAGGACAGGCTCCAAAGCTACACAGTGAAACTCTGTCTTGAAAAACAAACAAACAAACAAACAAAAAAGATTCCTCTCAGACCTTTAGTTTCCCGAACTATAAAATGAACTTTGCTTACAAGGTAGATTTCAGGATAAAATGACAACTGCCTAGTATTTATTAAGTTCTCAGTAACTAAACACTACTAGTGTAACAGAGCTGAAGGTATGCCTAGAACTGTCAGCATTTTCTTTGGTTGTCTGACAAAGGTAACAAGTCCTTCATCCCTCTGAATGGATGTACTGACATTCTTCTTATTCTTTTTTTCTCCCTGCTTTAGGTTTGAGAGAGAACAGGAGACACCCGGCCTCCTACTTGGTCCATGGTGGTAAAGCTCTGAACTTGGCCTTTAGAGCCTGGACAAGGAAAGAAGTAAATATGTTTATTTCTATACCTACTCAGTAGTTCTTCCTTCTGTAAAGACTAGCTATTGATAGATGTTTGGGGAGACATAAGGAATCAGAGAGACAAATAGGCTCCTGGTTTAGAATGGAATACTGGGCTAGGAGCCTTTTTTTCTGATTTTAATAAATAATACATGCTTATTCTTCAAAATGAGAAACATACAGAAGAGTGTAAAAAAGAAAAAGGTCACCTGTGATTTTAACTGAAAGCAATTAACATTTAGTTATATTTCCTTTTGGTCTTTCTGTGTGTGTTACATTTTTTTCCATTTTATTTTATGTGTATGGGTGTTTTGTCTGAATGTAAGTGCACAGCATGCATCCAGTGCCTGCAGAGGTCAGAAGAGGGTGTCAGATCCTCTGGAACTGGAGTTGTAGACTTACATGGGTGCTAGGAATTGAACCTATCTCCTCTAGAATAGCAGCCAGTGCCCCTAAATGCTGAGCCATCTCCAGCCTACTGTGTGCATTTTTTTGAGGACACTAGAGGTAGCCTCTGGAGCACTGCATGTTTTGCACCTTATATCCCTGGGCCCCATATGTGCATTTAGAAACATAATTGGTATTGCATTATTTATTCAATTTTGTATCTCACTAGATTGGCTTCATTTTTTTGTATTACTCAATTTCTCATAAATACTTAATTGCTACCTGCTATTCTTTTTCAGGAGTATGCTATTTTTATCTAATTATTTGTTTATAGTTGCTTTCTATTTCTTTCTTTATTTGGAGGGATGTAGTTACAATGAATCATATAGTAAATATCTGTATGCATCAGTCCTTGCCCTATCTCTTGTTAATTCCTTCAGGATAGATTCCTGAAAGATCAATGACTGGATCAAAGTATATGAAGAAAATGTAAGGCTCTTGACTGCCAAAGTGGCATTTTAGAATGTACCAATATTCATCTATCTGACTGAGTATAAAACAACTATAAAGATAATTCTTACTATCTTTCATAAGCTCTCTATGTACTGATTTGGAAAGATCTCCAGAATTTGTCAAATGAAGGTACAGAACCATATATAGAAGCAACCATTTATGTAAAAAGGGAGGAAAGAAGAATTGTTTGTGTATGTTCATATTTGCCTGAAGACATAATCTGTAGGGCTATGGAAGCTATTGAAAAAGTGGGAGAGGGAATGAGGGATGCTAGGGACAGGGTAGTACTGAGGCTTTTCAACATATATCTTTTTAATCATTTACTTTTTGAGCCATGTAAATATTTTAATTTCCAATTGTTCATTTAAAAAAAAATCAACCTTAAGAAATGCAAAAATAGCATTGAGTTTGTTTTGTGTTGGCCAACTACTCTGCCCTGAGGTGTGGTTAATATACCCAGTGAGACTACATTGGGGAAAACTGATTTCTCCTTTGTCAGCAGATATCAATTGCAGATAGCTTATATTGGCTAGGGGTGGGAGTCCATGTTGATTTCTTTTTTGGATGTGTGTGTGTGTGTGTGTGTGTGTGTTTCTTGTTGGGTTTTTTTGTTTGCTTGTTTTAAAGAAAGAAAAAGAACATAAAGCATAAAGTTGGGTGGATAGGATCTGGGAGGAACAAGGGGAAACACATGATCAAAATATGTTTGAAAAATTTTGTTTGAAAGAGTCAAAAAAACAAAGAGATATGAAATGTAGAAGAAATATCAATATAGTCTTAGGTTTCAGATTCTTTATAGCCTCCTTCCTTCCATATAGTGACCTAAGGGGATGTTTTCAGACATTGTAGGTTTAGCCTGTGCAATGTCTTCATTTTATGTTACCAGCATTCCCCTGATATTTT
Organism: Peromyscus leucopus; assembly: GCF_004664715.2. Classification (NCBI taxonomy): domain Eukaryota; kingdom Metazoa; phylum Chordata; class Mammalia; order Rodentia; family Cricetidae; genus Peromyscus; species Peromyscus leucopus. Next base: position 21,201,137 of record NC_051083.1, read on the forward strand.
TGAACTTCATGTTTTAGGCTTTCCCTTGTACCTCGATCTCAGTGCACATCTCCTTTAGCCTGTAGTTCTGTTTTTCCATCCCCCTCCAGTGTGGCTTTAGTGTTATCTCTGATCCCTCCTATGAAACACTTCTCAGTGACTCTTCTAGGAACACCAAAAGAGAGTGAGTGAGTAATTCTTAAGCACTCATACACTGAGTCAAGATGGAATCAGGAATCAGGAATGGCTCCAAGTAGCATGGCCAAAGGGAGCTAGAGGAGAATAGGACACTTTTAAGGAGCATAGACAGGCTCATGGAAGAAGTCTTCTTTGAAGAACAGATGATTTCCATGATAAGGAACCACATGTTCCCTTCCCTCCAGTGCCCCTCCTAGCCTGGAAGGAAAGTAACCATTAAAGTTATCCAACTGGGTTACATGTTGCCCTGTATAGCCTCAACCCCAAATTCTAGGTTAATTAGCTGTTAAGGGGGTAAGAATTAAACCATGAGAAATAAGAAAGTACTGAGAAACTGTATTTATCCTCTGCCTACTGAATACAGAAGCAAAACGAAAAGTGGTAGAAGAAATAACAATGAAAAGGTTGATATCTATATAAAATCCTAAATCTCAGTACTCAAAAGATGACAAACAATGCCGGGCGGTGGTGGCGCACGCCTTTAATCCCAGCACTTGGTAGGCAGAGGCAGGCGGATCTCTGTGAGTTTGAGGCCAGCCTGGGCTACCAAGTGAGTTCAAGGAAAGGCACAAAGGTACACAGACAAACCCTGTCTCGAAAAACCAAAAAAAAAAAAAAAAAAAAAAAAAAAAGGCAAACAAAAAACACACACTAGCAGTTATTTCCCAGAGTTGCTATTGAGCTAACTATGGCCCTGTTGCTGTTGGTACTGAGTTCTGTTCTCCTAAGTGGAGGGTTGGTTTGTCCCAGTTGATCTCCCTAAGATCCTTGTTTTCATGAGAGGTATGGCCCAAGCTTACAACTTAATTCTTGGCACTTCTTGATACTGTACTTTACCATATATGTGTGGTTTTTGTTTCTTTTAGACAGATTTTTACTATATAGCTCACGGTCTCAAACTTGGAATCCTCCTGCCTCAACCTCCTCAGCACTGGAATTATAGATGTGTACCACTATGCTCAGCCAGATATATGGTCTACAAAAGTTTTTTCTCAGTCTTTGGTTTGTCTTAAAGTAACAGGGGTTTTTCAAAGACAGGCTTTTGTCTTCTGTAACTCTATCTTTTATTTATTTATTTATTTATTTATTTATTTATTTATTTATTTATTGTTCATGTTCTTTGTGTCTTAAGAATTAGTTGCTTAGCAAAAACTCACAAAAATTTTCTCCTTGGTTATATAGGGTTTATATTTTAAGTTCTAAATTTAAATCTGTAATCCTCTGTGTCTATTTCAAGAAATGTATTAATGTTTTTGCTTTTGTTTTGTCTATGGATATCTAGTATCTAATTGGTTCCCCATTGGTTATTGAAAAGACTATCCTTTCTTCATTGCTTTCCCTTGGCATGTTTACAAGAAATCAGTTGTCTCATGCTTCTTATTTGACAGGCTCTTCCAGACCATGAGGATGAGATCCCGGAGACAGTGCGGACTGTACAGCTCATTAAAGATCTGGCTAGGGAGATCCGCTTGGTTGAAGTAAGAAACATGGGAGAAAGGAAGGCATTTGGGAAGGGCTGGAGACTCAAGTGGCAGGTCAGGACTTTATAGTTGGTGTAAAGCCTAGGGAAGGAATGGGAAGACTCTCTCAAGGGCCTTATTCATTGTTTAGTCATTCGTTTAAATAATTGTGTGCTCTGGGCGCATGCCACACTCTGGGCTAGATTCCTGGGATACATAAATGATCTAGTGCCTACCCACAAACTCATAGACATAGTTAACCTCTCTGAAATTCAGTTTCCTTATCTCTGAAATGAGAATAATGATACCTACTCAAGGTTGTTAAGAAGCTTAAATAAGGTAATGTGAATTGAACATTAAGTATAGTGCTTGACATGCAGTTGGCACATGATAAATTCTAATGGTGGGCCAGAGTGATAGTTGTAGTTGTTCTTTTAATACTTTGACTCAATCTCTGAATTCTACAAAATGACAACCTCAGGTTGAAAATGATTGAAAGGCATCTTTCAACAAGTGGCATATATCACGAGGCAGTAGTAAGAAACTCAGAGAAGCCTGGGTTCTGGTTTCTGTTCTTTCGCTTAAGAGCCTTTCAGAGTCTCAGTTTCCTGATCTGTAAAGTGAGGAATAACTTTACCAACCTTTCAGATCTTTGCTAAAATTGAGAGGTAATATAGAGCCCCTCGCACAGTGCCTGGCAGAGTAAGTACTCAATAAATGTGAGTCATTGTTATTAATAGACTTTGTAGTAAAGAGAAAACTCAGTGTGGTCTGGTGAAGTAGCAGAGGCACCAGAGGAGAATTGAACTTGAGGATGTTAATGTTGTCTTAGGATCTGTACAATTCTGTTTAGTGCCTAAGAGATGTCTGTGTGTCTGTCTGTCTTTCCCTCTGTTCTTCCTTCCCTCTGTCGTTCTTTTTTCTTTCTTTCATTGTGTATGTATGTACACATGTATGCATATCCATGCTACAGGGTGGTTTGCTTCTAGAAGTTGGACTTCTGGTCTCACTGCTTATAGCATGTTGCACTATCTACACCATAGTTTACAGTGTCTACATCCTACCTCATTTTCCTCCATTTCACCTACTAAAACCTTTCAGGGACAGTCAGAGGACGATATTGTTTCCAGTTCTTACTTAACCCAATTTTGTACATACAGAATTTTGGGCTGGTTAGATGAAAACTCATGAGATAGAACATAACTTGTTCATTGGTTTTCAAACATTTTAAAGCAATGGAATCCTTTTTCCCCCCAAATAAGATCTTGTACAGAAGCCAGTTTATATAACAAATCACATCATAACTGCTTTGAATAGGATAAAGGTCAGAGACCTAGAGCTCCCCTTGTTCCTCTCATCTGCCTTCCACATACCACCAGTCCCCAAGATTTCTCCCAGAAAGCTCAAAGAAACCACAGAACCTCTTTGAAAAACATCTTTTCAGTACTGACTTTTAAATTATACAGCTGAGCAAACAAGCTCTAGAACTTGTTCAGTCAGATAACTTTCCTAGGTCACAGGGATAGCTGGTAGCAAAATGAGGACGAGAATCTTTCTTCATAAGCCCTATAGTTCATAGAGTTTGAACCACACAGAAAAGTACTTGATTATTTTTTATTTTGTGTCAGCTAATCTTGGAGTCTTTTCCCTTCAGTTTTGACAGTAATCCTGGGCTTTTTCTTTGCTCGTCTTCTCTTTACTTGTCAATGGCTGGGTAAAGAAATGCCACCCAATAAATTTATGAAGACTCACTGTATAGAAACCAGGGGTGTGCATATGTGGAGCACCTGTGTAAGCCACTTCCATGGCAGTACCATTAGTGCTGGGAACAGACCTCTGCTCTTAACATAGAGAGAACCCTTGAGTAAGCTCTAACCCCCTCGTGTACTAATACTCTTGTAGGACATCTTCCAACAGAACGTTGGGAAGACGAGCAATATCTTTGGGCTGCAGAGAATCTTCCCAGCTGGCTCCATCCCCTTAACCAGGCCAGCCCATTCCACTTCAGTATCCATGTCCAGGCTGTCACTGCCCTCCAAAAGTGGTTCAAAGAAGAAAGGCCTGAAGCCCAAGGATATCTTCAAGAAGGCAGAGCGAAAGGGCAAGGAGAGTTCAGCCTTGGGGCCTGCTGGCCAGTTGAGCTATAATCTCATGGACCCATACAGTCATCAGGCACTGAAGACAGGCTCTTCCCAGAAAGCAAAGGTGGGTGCTGGCCCATGGGTTCAGCCCAACCCTTTTGGGTCCCTTGGAAGAGCAGTATTTCAAAAGAGCAGGCTATCCTGTTCTGTTTCCATCTCTTAGGGTCCCTGGTGTTTGGCTACCAGTTCCACTCATTTAACAGGCATTTATTGAGACATTTTCTGTGCTGGGCACTGTGATAGGTGCTGTGGATGGAACTCAAGAGGCTGATAGGTAATAAGAAAGATAGGTGTAAAAACAAATGAGTGAAATCAAGTGTGGATGCCACAATCAAGGGTATGAGTGGGATTTTGAGACACAGACGGGGATTGATTCTATCTAGGCAGGGCTCAGGAGCTCTTTTCCAGGTACTTGACGCTTGAGTTGAATCTTGATATACTAAGGTGGGAATGAGATTTGAGAATGTTGTATGTTGGGTTAGAATCTTGAACAGGTCCTTGTCTCCTTCAGGGTTTCAGTTTGTCTCAATATTACGTTGCCCTCTATGGGTATCTAATAATAGTACCCTCTTCCTTTTTTAGGGTATATGTTTTACAAGCTGATTTGTTTTCCCCAAGCAAGCTATATATTCTCAACCTCCTACTCCTGTAATTGTTGGAGGTGGGGGTTGGGGACAGGCATATCAGAAGGCCTTGGTTCAGAGGGTTTTTGACAGTTTTGCAGTAAACCAGAGGGAACTGGCCATCTTGATTTACCTGGGAGTCTCAGACTGGTGACAACTGAGCCTCCTCCTTCTACAGTTCAACATCACTGGTACCCGCTTGAATGAATCAGATGATGACTCAGCAGACATGGACCTTGGTGGCAGTGAGAATCCACTGGCTCTGTTGATGGCCAATGGCAGGTAAGTTGGGTAAAAGAAACACACAGATAACTGAGATTGCCAGTGACGATTAAAATGTGGACCTGGTGGTTGGGACATGGGTGAGGGAAGGGCAATATTTAGACTAATAACCAAATGTTAATAGATATTTACTTTGTTCAGGAGTCATGATGGACAGAGGGAGAGGTCTAGAGTCTAGCTGGCAATTTTAGGAAAGATCTTGTATAGGTTCTAGAATTTTAGCAAGTTTTATGGTAGAACTACTAGTAGAAATAATTAGTGGTAGTAAATATATGGGTTAAGAACACAAGGTTTTGGGTTGGATACATGGCTCAGCTGTTAAGAGCACTTACTGCTCTTGCAGAGAACCCCAGTTCTATTTTCAGTGCCCAGGTGGTAGTTCACAATCATCCATAACTCCAGTTCCAGGGAATCTGATGCCCTCTTCTGATCTCCATGGGCACTAGGCTCACGTGTGATGTGCATACATACATGCAGGCCAAACATTCATATACATAAAATAGAAATAAGTCTTTAACCAAAGAACATGGAGATTTTTTGGTTATTTTTATTCACTATATGTGTGGAGGGGTGGGGGGTCAAGGGCAGTACATACAGGGATACTATGGCATTGGTGTTATGATCAAAAGACCACTTTCGGGAATCCATTCTTTCCTCCTGATGTGGGTTTCAGGAATCAATCTCACTTTATCAGGCTTTGTGTACTTAGGGCTTTACCTGCTGTGCTGACTTGCTAGCTCAAGAACATACTTTCTAAAATATGCTTTTAAAATTAAATTCATAGGAATTCAGTTTATGGAGATCTCTGTACAAATGTATAAGAAATGTTCAGTACATCCTGCATCCTTGCAATGATAAGTGCCTGAAATCATTCAAATGTTCACCAGCATAGGTTAAATATATTATAGCATATCTTTAGAATAGAGTCCATGTATTAGAGACTTGAAAAGAATGGAGCAGTTTAATATCTGTTAGCACAAAAAGATGTCCAAGATAGTGTCTCTTTTTTTCAACTGAGTAGGAGTCTCACTATGTTGTTCAGACTGGTCTTGAACTACTGATCTCAAGTAATGCTCCAGCCTCCAAAGTAGTTGGCATTGTAGACATGCCTTGCTTCAAAATAGATTTTTAATTTTTTTTATTTATGCCAGGGATTGAATTAAAGGCTTTATATATGCTAGGTAGGCACTCTGTCACTGAACTACCAGTCATTCCCCCACAACCACATACACCTTTTTTTTTTGAGACAAGGTTTACTTGCATATGTAAGACTGACCTTGAATTCTCTTATGTAGGCCAAATTCATCTTGAAATCATGATCCTCCTGCCTTTGGATCCTGATTGCTGGGATTGTAGGCATGTTCCATCACCATTTCTGGCTTGAAGTGTGTATATATATATGCACACATGCATGTACTATGTATATGTGTGTGTTTTGATAGCAACATTCATTTTAAGATTTATTTTGTGTGTGTGAGTGTCACACTTTTAATTTTTTTTACATTTATTTATTTTATAGAGGGGGTATATACATTTCATAGTACACATAGGGAAGTCAGAGGCTGATTCAAGGGAGCTATCTCTCTCCTTCCACTTTGTAGGTTCCAGAGAACAAACATGTCTCATTAGGATTGGTGACAAGTGCCTTTAACCACTGAGTCAGCTCCCTGAACTGACCCTTTTGAATTTTAAAACCATATAAACTGAATTTTAAGCATCTTCTAAAATTAAAAATATAAATAAAATGCCTGTAGATATAACCAACCGTCTATTAAATAAGAAACACAGAACCATTGTAAAAGAGAGAGCCAAGAGGTCAGAGCTCAGAGCTAAAATCTCACCCTTCCTCCTGCGGTGGTCCTAGCTTCCCGAAAGAGACCTATTTCCTGTGTGTAAGTCTTTTCATAGTCTTTTGTTCTGCCTTCTCATTGGTTGTAAACCCAAACACGTGACTGCCTCGTCACTGTCTGTGTGTATAGCCCCCCAGGTCTTAAAGGCATATGTCTTCAATGCTGGCTGTATCCCTGAACACACAGAGATCTACCTAGCTCTTTTACCAAGTGCTGGGATTAAAGGCGTGTGCCACCACCTCCACACTCTTGCTATGGCTCTAATAGCTCTGACCCCCGGGCAACTTTATTTATTAACATACAATCAAAATCACATTTCAGTGCAATTAGAATACCACTACAAATGCCCATATATTGCTTTTCACTCCTACACACAATTACATGTATGCCTTTTTAAAAGTAAAGGTAGTAAGGGAAACTGTGGTTGGTTGCAAAATAAATGAAATTGAACCCAGGTCCTCTTAGTGCTCTTAACTGCTGAGCCATCTCTCCAGCTCCCATGAAAAAAAATTTAAAGGAAAATATCATAATGAAATCTCTGCTAACAAGCTGATTGACTAAAAAAAAATCAATGAAAATTAAAAAAAAATATCTGGGAGAAAACACCAACATTAGTTGTCCATGGAGAGAACAAGGGAAAAGAGATGGGAACAGGAAAAATGCTGGGACCCCTTCTGGCTTGAACCAGTGTAGATATTGTGAATGCTACCACAGTCTCTTGGAATTAATATGTGCATCAGTCCTGTTGTATCTGGAAGACACTGTTTTCTTGGAGACATCCATTATCTTAGGCTCTTACAATCTTTCTGTCTCCTCTTCTGCATAGTTCCCTAAACTGAGGGGAGGGATTTGATGAAGACATCCCATTCAGGACTGAGTGTTCCAAAGTTTCTCACTCTCTGCACATGACTTAGGACTCAGTTATGGGTCTCTATGTTAATTCTCATCTGCTGCAAGAAAAAGCTTCTCTGATGTGGGTTAATCAAGGCGCTGATCTATGGGGATAGCAGTAGGTCATTAGGAGTCATTTTTTGCTATGTTCCTTTAGCAGAAGTCATTATGATATTTCCATGCATACGTATAAACTGTATTTGCTTTATATTTACTGCCCTACTACCATACTCTATCTTCCTTAACTTCTGCCACTGATCTGCTTTTCCTCACAAATATTACCCTTTCTGCTTATATGTGTGTGTACATATGTGTATATAGTTAAATATAGATGCAGTATTTTTCTTTCCTTATTATCCTCTCTTGTTCTACCCCTTCCTCTAAATCCCCTTCTTTCCAGAGATATGTCTGTGCATTCAAGCAAGTATACATATTTATTATATATTTAATACTTGCTATTCCAAACCTTTGACAATGGTTATCTCTAGAAAGTAGGAGAAGAGGAAAGGAAAGAGTACAAAAATTCACTTACATGGAATTAATGTTGTGTCAGGATATCACTCTGTAGTTCAGACTGGCCTGGTGTTTGCTATGTAGCTCAGGCTGGCCTTGAGCTTGATTGAAGTGATTCCCTTGCCTTAGCCTCCCAGATGCTGAGAGTTTACAGATGAGTGCCAACATATCTGACTGAAAAAATATACAGTAGTGAAAGTGTAAACTCCAATATGAAGCGCCACAGGTTCAGAATGGTTACTCTGTACAGAAGTTAATTTTAGTGTATAATCTTCTTTATTAGCAAGTTATCTATAATAAAGTTATATTTTTTTTTGGTGTTTCAAGACAGGGTTTCTCTGTGTAGCTTTGGAGCCTGTCCTGGAATTCACTCTGTAGCCCAGGCTGGCCTCGAACTCAGAGATCCACCTGCCTCTGCCTCCCAAGTGCTGGGATTAAAGGCGTGCACCACCGCTGCCCAGAAAAGTTATAAAATTTAAAATAATTTTTAAGGAACATTTTCCAAAAGAATAAAAGAAAAGTTAATTAAATCATGATCTTGGTAATCAGTCAGTCCTAAGATTGAATCTCAATTCTAACATATATTTACTGTGTGACATGGCAAATTAATATTTAATATTTTCAAAGTATCTTTTCTGTAGGCAAAATGTACTTTAGGATTTGGAGGTGATTAAATCGGATAATGCATATAACATTCTTTTTTTTTTGGTTTTTCGAGACAGGGTTTCTCTGTGTAGCTTTGCGCCTTTCCTGGAGCTCACTTGGTAGCCCAGGCTGGCCTCGAACTCACAGAGATCCGCCTGGCTCTGCCTCCCGGGCGTGCACCACCAACGCCCGGCTGCATATAACATTCTTATAAGGCATACTACATAATGTTATGTGCTTAAAAAATGGTAGGCCTTTTAAGTTTGTTGATAAAATGAAAATGCAAGGTGATAATGATGATGATGTGATTATGGCCAGAGGCTAAGTATGTCATCAGTAAACTATGATGTATTTAGGTAACCAGAGGCAGGGGAAGGCAAATCAGAGTTACCATCTGTAATCTTAAAACACTAAACAGTGAATTCAATAATGAAGTACAGAGTACTGGTCATGTGGGAACACAAAGATACCTAGTCTCTTTGTAGAAAAGCATTCTCTTTAGATCCTAAGGGAAAGTGTATTAGGTCTACCTGGCTAGTAAGGGAAAAGGGTAGAGTCTGAAAGCAGTGGAGCTGTCCTTGGAATGTGATAACCCAGTAGCTAAAGAGTAATACTGAAAAGAATGTTGAGCTCTACCCAGTAGCTAAAGAGTAATACTGAAGAGAATGTTGAGCTCTGCCTGTTTTCACAGCTTCTGGCAGGTCTCCTGAGGAGGAGACAATTGTGAGTCCTGTATGATCAATTATAATGACTAGTCAGATAGAGTATAAAGAGATCTCTGTGCCCCTCCCCACAGTGTTGTACTTGTGCTATTTCTAGTAACCTGCTGCAGATGCCAGAGGTGTTATTAAATGAACTGAGAGAGAATACAAATATTTATAAATAAAGTATGTCTGGGCTTTTTCCAAATTGAATATATTGCAGGAGTGACATGTGGATGAAACAAGATTGGCTGTACATCATAAATCCTGAAATTCAGCTGGATGATAAATATGTGGTTTTTATTACATTTAAAATTTTGTATGTGTTTAAATTTTTCACAATTAAAAACCAAAAGAGTAAGTGATAAATAGATGTCATTGAGTAACTGCTGTGTGTCAAACTATCTTAGCTGTTTATATACATTATTTTATGTAATTCTTATAGTTCTCAATATTAGTATATTACTTCCATGTTATACATGTGAAAACTGATTCAGACAGTTTCATTATACTATTGTCATCATTGGGTCTTTGCTTATGTGACAGACTCTGTATCAACATTAACTCCATGAGCTAGAAAACAGGTCAATCTAATAACTAATTCACTGAAAGACATTTTGGGCCAAATAGCTATTTGCTAAATATATGAATATTCTGATTTACTAGAAAGATTCCTTTTTACTATTTAAAATTGTTTTCCATGTGTTAACAGGATAATCTAAAACAACTTTGTGTTTTCCATTCCTTTCGTATATGTGTTGCATATATTATATGTATAGATATATATGCATATGTACATATGTTGTAGAGAGACAGACAAACAGACAGACAGACAGACACACACACACACAGATTCTCATTATGTAGCAGTTGCTGGCCTAGGACTCTCTATGTAGACTGGGCTAGCCTTGAACTCACAGAGAGCTGTCTGCCTCTGCCTCCCAATTGCTGAGATTAGAGTGTGCCACCATGTCTGGCATGTGTGTAATATATATATATATATATATATATATATATATATATATATATATACACACACACAGAGTATTTGTATATATTTATGAGATACAATGTAATATTGGGTAGTTACTGACTCTGTAATGTTCTAAAATTTTTGAGTGAATTCTGTACTACTTTGAGATATATAAGGCATTATTGTTAATTATATTTATCCTATTATACCGTAGAATGCCAGAACTTAGTCTTTGCGAAACGATAATAACATTATGCCTATTGATTGACCTATTTTTCTCTGTCTTTTCTATTCTTCCCAGTCTCTGAACTTCTATAAAATAACTCTTAAAGATAATACTTAAGGGCTGGAGGGATAGCTCAGAGGTTAAGAGCACTGGCTGCTCTTCCAGAAGTCCTGAGTTCAATTCCCAGAAACCACATGGTGGCTCACAACCATCTGTAATAAGATCTGGTGCTCTCTTTTGGCCTGCAGGGATACATGCAGACAGAACACTGTATACATAACAAATAAATCTTTAAAAAAAATAATACTTATTACTAATTTGCATACTATAAATTAACTTGCTCAAGTATGTAATTAAGTAAATTTTATTAAGTTTATATAGACTAGTCCAGTTATTATTATAGTCCAATTTTAGAACATTTCTTTTATTCTTCTTATCCAAGGTGTTAAAACTGTCTTATCACTACTTATATATTTATCTCTATGGATTTTTTTCTGGACATTTTATATAAATGAAATTATATATATGGTCTTTTATGTCTAGCTTCTTTTACTTAGGGTATAATATTTTTGTGATTCATTTATAATATAGTAAGGAACCATTATTAGTTGGTTCATTTTATTGTTGAATAATATTCCTTTTTCTGGCTATACCACATTTTTTTTAATTTATTCACTATTTCATAATCATTTGGATTGCTTCTACTTTGAGCCAGAAGAAATAATGATGCTTTGAACATTCATGTTCAAGAGTTTTTGTTTTTGTATATGTATGTGTGTGTTATGTATACATGTGCATGTTTGTGCACATTTGCATGTGGAAGCTTAAGGTTGGCTTCAAATGGCTTCTTCAGTTGTTCTCCACATTTTATATTAAGGCAAGATCTCTTACTTAGCTGGAAGCTCTCCTTTTCTGCTAGTCTGGCTAACCAGCTTGCTCTGGAAATTCCCTGTCTATGCTCCCTGCATCTGGGCATTACAGGCTGGCCACCTCAGGCCCACCTGGTGTTTACATGGGTTCTGGGAATCTGAATCCCTACTGAATCATTTCTCCAGCCCCATATACAAGTTTTTATGTGGACATATATTTTGGTTTCAAGAAATGTCTAAAAATTATTCCAAAGTGCATATGCATCATTTTACATTTTAGACCAGCAATAATAAAGTTGTATCTCCTGTGGTTTTGTTCATTTGTTTCTTTGGTTGGTTGGTTTTTGATTTTTTTTTTTAAGACAGGGTTTCTCTGTGTAGCCCTGACTATCTTGGAACTCACTCTGTAGACCAGGCTGGTCTTGAACTCACACAGAGATCTGCCTGCCTCTGTGGGATTAAACACCACCTGGCTCTACTGTGTATTTTGTATGAGTCACTTGAGACTTGGTTTTAGAGTTAAGAGATCTGTTTGTTAGAACAAGCAATGCACTTCATTATTTTCTAGTCATGTGTGGTTTGGGTGTTGTTTCTGTCATTTTAAAATATTTTTTGATAGAGTCTCTCATTTTCAAGCTGGCCATAAAATTGTGCTATAGCTGAAACTGGGCTTGACTTCCTGATTCTTCTACCTCTACCTTCCAAGTGCTAGGAGTACAGAAGTGTACTACCATGCTGCGCTCATTGTACATTTCTTTTAAAATTTTACTTGTGTGTGTGTGTGTATGTGCAGGTATCTGTGGAGCCCAGAAGAGGGCATCTGATCTCTTGGAGCTAGACAGATTTTTGCGAGTCACCTGGCATGGGTGCTGGGATTCAAACTCAGGTCTTCTGCAAGAGTAGCAGCTGCTCTTAACTGCTGAGCCATTTATCCAGTCCTGTATATTGTTGTTTTTAAATAAAGACTAAGGGAGTGTTTGTTTTGTTTTGTTTTTGACTCTTGGCGATGGAAACCAAAGCCTCATACATACTAGACAAGGTGCTGTATCCTCAAACATTTTATAGTTAATTGATGCAGTGTAATGTTTTATAATACATCTGTATTGTGAAATGACTACCAACCTCAAAATAATTACCATATTTATTTATAGAATTAGAAAGTTTCAGGTGTGGAAGGCAATATTGTTGATTAAATAATCAATAAGACCTCTAGAACATACTCCTACATAGCTGCAGCTTTGTACCTCTTAACCAATCTCTCTCCCACCACACCTTATCCTTCATAACTACCATTGTACCCTTTACTTATACAAATTTCTAGGTTCTTCTTTATTTCATATAAAAGTCAGATCATGCGTTTTTTGTTTTTGTTTTTTGTTTTTTTTTTTTTCTGTATGGCTTGTTTCACTTAGCATAACATCCTGCTGCAGATGTATCCACATTATCAAAACTAATCAGAAATTTTTTGGACATAGATTCTTTCTTTGTAGCCCAGGCTAACCTCATATTCACCATCCTCCTCCCTTAGCCTCTGGAGTAATGGGATGATAGGTATGCCCCACCATATCTGACTCAGTATGGTTTACCTAGTGACTAATGGTGCGGAATATATTTTTTGTGTGTCTGATTGTGGTCATTTGTATATTACCTTTGGAGAAATGTATATTTGGATCTTTTTATTGACATTATCTTAATTACTGACATCTAAGAGTTCTTTAAATATTCTGGGTACAAATCTTTACTAGATAAATGGTTTACAAATATTTTTTCAGTCTTTGGCATGACTGCCTTCCTCTTTTTTTTTTTTCCTGGAGCTGAAGACTGAACCCAGGTCCTTGCGCTTGCCTTCTACCACTGAACAAAATCACCAACCCATCTCTTCCTCTTTTCTTTGCTTTCTTTTATATTGAGACAAGGTCTTGCTATGTAGCCTAGGCTAGTCTTGAACTCTTCCTCCTGCCATTAGTCTGCTGAATGCTGAAATTACAGGCTTGTGCTACTGTGTCTACCTTGACTTTTCATTTTTTTAATTTTTATTTATTTATTTTTTCTTTTTTTGGGTGGGGGTTGATTTATTTATTTATTTTCTTGAGTTAAGGTTTCTCATTGTAGCCCTGGCTGTCTGAGAACTCACTCTGTAGGCTATGCTGGCCTTGAACTCACAGAGATTTGCCTGCCTCTGCCTCCCAAGTGCTGAGATTAAAGGCATGCTCCACCACTGCCCAGTGGACAGTGTCTTACTTTATAACTCTGGCTGCCCTGGATCTTGTTACATAGACCAGGCAGGCCTCAAACTCACAGAGATCTGCCTGCCTCTGCCTTCAAGGTATTGGGAATAAAGGTGTGCACCTGCCTGCCCAGCATATACATCTATTCTTATGCCAATCTCATAGTACCTCAATTACTTTATCATAAGTTTTGAAACTGAGTAGTTTAAGTAGTTTAATGTGTTCTTTTTTTCAGAAGTGTTATCTATTTTAGGTTCTTCCTTTCATGTCAAGTTTTTAATCATTTATTCTTTGACAGTATTATACACATACTCATTGTGTTTGTTGTTCTAAGAACAGTTGATCATTTATTTTTGTAGTAATTTTTTTTTCGAGTCAGGGTTTCTTTTGTAGCCTTAGCTGTCCTGGAACTTGCTCTATAGACCAGGTTAGCCTCGAAATTGCAGAGATTCATCTGCCTTTGCCTCCTGAGTGCTGGAGTTAAAGTTGTGCATCACCACTACCTGGCTAATAATTTTTGAGAATTTAGTCTTAATATGATCATCTAAATAAAACCTGCACAGTGACCACAGCAGTAGTCATCCCAACATGAATAGGGGAAATATCATAAGGTCTCATGCCTAGGTGAAGAGCTATAGGCAAGGGAAAATCAATCTTCTCCAGGAATGAGGCACCTAATAGGTTATCCAATCACGTGTGTTTAGCCCTAAATACATAAACATACAAAAGGCACTAAATGGATTCAGTAGGTTGTATTTACGTTTATATATGTGTGTGTTATTATTGCAACACATAAATGACAATAAGAAGAGGTTATGAATTTGAAAGGGAGTAGGGAGACATGGGAGGAGCTGGAGAGGGGAGAGGGATGATACGTGTCATTTTTTTTACAAAAATCATGGATTTTGACTCATCAAAAAAATTGCGCAGTATAATCACTTGGGGGAAATTGCCTTTTGGGGAGAGTAATAAGTAGGGAATGAGGCCAGAAATTTGCATACGTTAAGCATGCATTCTACCATTGATCCATATTTTTAGCCCTACTGTGATAATATCTCACATGACTCATTTCATGCTCTTTTCCTTGTTTTTCTAGTACCAAGAGAGTAAAGAGCTTATCCAAGTCTCGGAGAGCCAAAATTGCAAAGAAGGTAGACAGTACAAGGCTGGTAGCAGGACAGGTCATGGGAGCTGAATTTGGCTTGGATTCAGATGAGGAGCTGCGGATTGACGAGAGACTGGGAAAGGAAAAGGCGAGCCTGATAATAAGATCAAGTATGTTTCTGTTCTATTTTTCCCTGTCCTGCCATTTCCCGTTTGGTTTAGGTTTGAACTTGTTGGTTTTCTGGTTTACCAGGCTATATATACTTTCATTTTTTTTTTTTGGCTTTGGAGATTTATTTTTCAGTTAATTCCTCACCTCTTTGAATTATTTGTTGGTGGTCATTACTTCAGAGAAAATTATATTCATTTATTTAGTTTTTTATTTATTTTTGATGTTTTTGCACAGGGTTTCTCTGTTTAGCCCTGACTGTCCTGGAACTCACACTGTAGACCAGGCTGGCCTTGAACTCAGAGATGTGCCTGTCTTTGCCTCCCAAGTGCTGGAATTAAAGGCGTGCACCACCACTACCTGGCAAAAGTTACATTCCTATCTTTTTTCCTTTGAGCGTTTGGCTCAGATGCATCATAATCTTAGGCTCATACTAATATGTTGCATTTTATTTTAGAATTTCCCCGGAAGTTGCCCCGAGCAAAGCCTTGCTCTGACCCCAACCGAATTCGTGAACCTGGAGAAGTTGAGTTTGACATTGAGGTAGGAGCATGCCCTGGGTCTAGTTAAGGGATAAAGATACTATACATTTAATTTCTCAAATATTTGCAAAATAAAAGACTGCATGCTAGGCTAGGGATATTCTTCACTGTAGAGCACTTGCTTAGCATGTTCAAAGCCTTGGATTCACTTCCAGTCCTACAAAAAATTAAATTGCATGCTAAGTTGTGACCAGCCAATAAATGGAGGATTATAATCTATTTAATTTTTTTAAAAAATCTTTTAACAAAAGAACAAAATAAAAGGCAGGGTCACTTAACAAAAATAGTATCTATCTAATTTGAAGTTTATGATGTGTCCTTTCACAAATTGTTTTACTTCATTGATCCCTTGATTGCTCACCTGTCAAATAGGAGTTATAGTGCTTTTACAAAGATGCTGTAAAGATTCAAATGAAAGGATAAATCTTCTGCATAATAAATGATCTACATTTAGGATGTTAGGACTCACACTGTCAACCCTGTATTGGAAACTTACCAGACCTGCCCTGTACAATTGAGACAGTATGCTCTTTCCTTAACAGGAGGACTATACAACAGATGAGGACATGGTGGAAGGGGTTGAAAGCAAGCTTGGGAATGGGAGTGGAGCTGGTGGAATTCTTGATCTACTTAAGGCCAGCAGGCAGGTGGGGGGACCTGACTATGCTGCCCTCACGTGAGTAATCTTCATTTTCTAGGCTATCAAAGAGTACCACCTAAAGGGCTAGGCCATTTATTGAGCATTTTTATATGTTTTGAGTTTTTGAGACAGGGTCTCTTTATTTAGTCCAGACTGGTCTGGAATTCCTAGTCCTTCTGCCCTGCCTCCAAGTGAGTGCTGGTATAACTTGCTGAACCAAGTAAACAGACAATTAACAAGGACATTCATGCTGAAAGAATAATGTGGATGTGAAAACTATCCTGGGAATCTTCAGATCTGGCAGTGACAGGATATGTAGACTTGAAGAGAAATCAATTTTAAGTACATTGAAAATGGGCCAGGGAGAGTCATAGAAAGAGAATTGTTAATAAAAAGGAAATAATGCAGCATAGATGAAAAAAAAAGAGAATTCTGTCTCCTCTCATTGCTTGTCTTTGGAGAGACTTGAGGCAAAACTAGCTTTTCATGAAAACAGTTTTTAATATATTCATTCCTAACCCTGGTTCTTGTCTTTGTAACACCTTGATTGCCATAGCTGTTCTTCCTCCCTGAGTGTTCTTACAACTAGTTTCTTCTGACTAGAATAACTACCCCAGTGTTTCTCCTCTTTCTTTACAGTGAGGCACCAGCCTCCCCCAGCACTCAAGAGGCCATCCAGGGCATGTTGTGTATGGCCAACCTGCAGTCCTCATCATCCTCACCAGCTACCTCCAGCCTGCAGGCTTGGTGGACCGGGGGGCAAGACCGAAGCAGTGGCAGCTCCAGCAGTGGGCTTGTCACTGTATCTAGCAGTCCTGCTTCCCAGCGTACCCCAGGGAAGCGGCCCATCAAGAGGCCAGCGTACTGGAAAAACGAGAGCGAGGAGGAGGAGAATGCCAGTCTCGATGAGCAAGACAGCTTGGGAGCATGCTTCAAGGATGCTGAGTATAGTAAGCATATGGGGCTAGATTGAAAGAATTTGAATTCCCTTTAGCCCAAGCTCAATCCTAGCTCTAAGACAGCCTGTAGTGAACACAGGCCTGACCTTAAGCTAGATGCTTATTTTTTTCTGAACCACGTTTTCTTGTTCTGTAAAATGGGGATATCTCTAGGTTGTTGTAAGAATTAGAAATTATACGTACTCTCAGCACACTAGGACCTTGGTGGCTTACTCGTGGGATGTCCTCCAATATAGTATATTGTTCTCTTATAATTAGCTGTCATGTGGTTTCTGTGCTATTCATCTTTCACTCTAGCAAACTCTTTTCCTCTCTTGCTTATTTGACTGCCACCATCTGTATTGTTAATGTTATATATTAACCAGCTCATTTTTTGTGAAGATATGTGCCATCAGCCCTCCATAGCTGAGCATTTTACATTCATGCCTTCATCCGTAGATCAATAATATGTGGAAAAAATGACATCTGTACTGAACATGTACAGACTCTCTTCCCATTTTCCTCTAACTTGTATAGTACAACTATTTACATTGGAAGTATACATGGATGAAGGGCAGAGAGTGTATGCAAACAGCATACCATTTTATATAAGGAATTTAAGCACACATGGGTTTTGGTTGATAGGAGAGAGCATTCTGGAATCAGTTCCCTTCAAGTATTGATGGAAAACTGAAATGACCTTCATTAAACTTTACATATTTAAGAAACAAGTCCTAAAAATGATGAGTCATTAAAAGGATGATTTTTGGAGTAATATAATGACTAAAGCACTGGTTTATTTAATGTAGGTAACAATAATATAGATTTTTCTTTTGCTATTTCCAAAATTATATAAATATAATTTTCATTGACTGAGACTAAAAAACCAGAGAAAGACAAAATTCCTTAGGCCTGCTACTCTCCTTTCTGAGCCCAGTTTCCTTTTGTTGTGTTTATAGAACTTACATGTAGACTTACATAGGCAGAGTATTTGTTTAATGTGTGTGGCTCTACAGTTTGTTAAACATCAGTACATGTAGATCTGCTTCATCTATGCATAGAGGCTTGCTTATTGCAAAGTATTCTATAGCATTATAAGTTTAATCATTTCCCTATTTGATTGACATTTAAGTTGTTCTTAAGGTTTTTTATTGCATTGAAAATTCTTGCAATAATCTTTTATGTCCATTTACCAGTAAATGTCTCTCTAGGATAGAAAAACTTGCTGGATTAAAGATTGTGGACGAGATAAAAATTGATAGTGACAAACTGTACTTCCAAAGGATCAGCTTATGAATAGTGTATGAGAAATACCTTTTTCCATACATTCTTACCAGAAGTGCATATTATCAACCATTTAAATTCCATTGCTAAAGGAATAGTTGAGTTCTACTGGGGAGAAGACAGAAGAGTAGAGGCAAGAAGTGGACAGAATCTTTTTCCAGTCTTGGCTACTGTGGTTCCAGACTCCTGACTGTCTCCTTGACTCACTTTTTTTTCTGGTCTGCTCTTTTCTGTGCATCATAGTATCATAGTCAAGTGACCTCCTTATAGAAAGATTACAGTATTGCTCTCTTATTTTTGAAGTAGGTTTCATTAGATAGCCCAAAGTAGTATCAAATTTGTGATTTTCCTGCCTCAAACTCCTGAATGTTGGGATTACAGTATATGGTACCATGGCCAACTGTTTTTTTAAGTGCTAAAACTTTGGAAAATGGATCTGGGTGTACTGGCTCATACCTATAATTCCAGCACTTGGGAGAGAGAGGCAGAGGGTA
Organism: Peromyscus leucopus; assembly: GCF_004664715.2. Lineage (NCBI taxonomy): Eukaryota > Metazoa > Chordata > Mammalia > Rodentia > Cricetidae > Peromyscus > Peromyscus leucopus. The sequence continues at coordinate 21,219,887 of NC_051083.1, forward strand.
TGGATAGCTTCGTGCCATGGCAAGGCTAGCCTCAGCTACATAGTGAGTTTGAGGCCAGCCTAAACTACATGAGACTGCCTCAAACTACCTTTTTCTTTATGGTCTGGATACAAGTCCTTTATGAGAATTTAAGTTGTGGATACTATCTCCCAAACTACAGTTTGTCTTTCATTTTCTTAACTCTTTCATAAACAAAACTTATTTTCTGTAAAGTTCAAATTAATTTTATTTTCAATGGATTTTGATTTCTGTGTGAATCTAGTTAATGACAATTTCCCCCTGTTTTTAGGTATTACATGCTTCATTCATTTTGAGTAAAAAAAAAAATTTTTTTTTCAAGATGGGGTTTCTCTGTGTAGTTTTGGTGCCTATTGTGGATCTCATTTTGTAGACCAGGCTGGCCTCGAACTCACAGAGATCTACATGGCCCTGCCTCCCGAGTGCTGGAGTTAAAGGCGTGCGCCACCACCCCCAGCCCACGCAGCTATTTTGAATAAATTTTTATTTACAGTATGATATTAGGTCATGGTTTGCTTAATTTTTTGGCTTAATGTATGTACAACTGTATCAATAGCATTTATTTTAAAGTTGGTCTTTTCCTACTGAATTCTCTCTGTACTTTTAAACAAATAACATTTGCTTAATTCATTTTGTGAATGTATATGCATGTGAGGGGGCTGCATGTTACTTCACATGTGTTGAGGTCAGAAGATAGCTTGGGGAAGTCAGCTCTCTCCTTCCACCATGTGAGTTCTGGAAATTGAATTCAGATCATCAGGAGTGGTAGCAAGTGCCTTACTCAATAATTGCTCACTACCTTAGGTTTTGAGACAAGGTCTCTCAATGAACATGTAGCTAAAGAATTTGGCTAGACTGAGTTAGCCAACGAAAGTCTTCATGTCATCGCCTCCCTAGGGCTGAGATTACAGACACATGTCATCGTGCTTGGCTGGTTTTTTTGTTGGGCAAGGAGTTGAACTCAGGTTCTCATGCTTGCATAGCAAGCACTTTACAACTAAGCCATCTCTCTTGCCTTCTGGTCCTCTCATTTACTACCTAAGCCCAGAGCCATAGTTACAAGGCTCTTTTTGTTGTTGTTGTTGTTGTTGTTACTCAGGGACTGTGATAGCTATACCAGTTTGCATTCCTAGCAACGTTGAATTAAGTGTTCCTTTCCCCCACATCTATACCAGCATTTGTCATCATCATTTTGTTTTGTTTTGTTTTGTTTTTGTTTTTTCAAGACAGGGTTTCCTTTTGTTTCCCTGGCTGTCCTGGAACTTGCTTTGTAGACCAGGCTGGCCTCAAACCCATAGAGATCCACCTGCCTCTGTCAAGTGCTGGGATTAAAGTTGTACAACACCACTGCCTGGCCAAAGTTGTTACTTTTTTAGTATTATTTCTTTTATGTGATGTGGATGGGTATTTTGTTTTCATGTGTGTCTATGCACCATGTGTGTGCATGATGCCGACAGAGGTCAGAAGAGGTCACTGAATCCCCTGGAACTATAGAGTTCGAGTTGTTTTTTTTTTTCCTTTTTTTTTTTTTTTTTTTTTGAGACAGGTTTTCTCTGTGTAGCTTTGTGCCTTTCCTGGATCTCGCTCTGTAGACCAGGATAGCCTCGAACTCACAAAGATCCACCTGCCTCTGCCTCCCGAGTGCTGGAATTAAAGACGTGTGCCACCACCGCCCGGCTTGAGTTGGTTTTAAGCTGTCATGTGCGTGCTGGGAAATCGAACCCAGGTCCTCTGGAAGAACAGCCAGTGCTCTTAACCCTTGAGCTATCTCTCCATACTTTGGAAGAGAAGTTTTAATATGTATTCGTCTAATGGTTAAGGATGTTGAACATTTTAAAGCATTTTCAGTCATTTGCATTTCATTTTTTAATTGGGTTGTTTGTTTTCATGTTTAATTTTTTTGTTTTTATATATTCTAAATACCATCCCTCTGTTGAATTACTTTTCTATTGCTGTGATGAAACAGCATGACCAATGCAAATTATAAAGAGAGTGTTTAATTGGGGTTAGGTTTCCAGGGGCTTAGAGTCCATGATGGTGGAGCATCATGGAACAGCTGGGAGCCCACACTGCAAGCAGGACGCAGAGAGTGTGCTGGGCATGGCACAAATCTGCTGAAACCTCAGAGCCCACCCTGAGTGACACACCTCTCCTAACAAGGCCACACCTCCTAATCCTTCCCAACACTTCTACCAAGTGGGGACCAAATAGTTAAACATATGTATAAATGCAGAACATTCTCATTTAAACTGCCACAGACATAATCTCTTGATAAGATTTTTTTCCCATCATGTAGGCTGCCTCTTCATTCGTTTGCATCCTTAGCTATACAAAAACTGTTTAGTTTCATGAGGTCCTATTTATTAATTTTTGGTCTTAATGCCTGTACTATTATGGTCTTGTTCAGAAAGTCCTTTCCTGTACCAGTGAGTTCAAACATATTCCCGACTATCTATTCTATCAGAGTCAGGGTATCAGGTCTTTTATGTTAAGGTCCTGGATCCATTTGGAGTTGACTTTTGTTCAGGGTGAAAGATGAAGATCAAGTTTCACTCTTCTACATGTAGCTATCTAGTTTGACCAGCTATCTTTTCTCTGAGTATTATTGGATTCTTTGTCAAAACTCAGATTTGTTCATGAGTCCAAAATTCTATTCTATTCATCAATGAGTCTGTGTTTTTTTTTCATGTCAATACCATGCTGTTTTTATTATTACAGCTCTGTAGTATGATTTAAAATCTGGGGTGGTACTATCTCTAGCAGTTTTGCTGTTATTTAGGACTTTTTGGCTATCCTGGGACTTTTGTGTTTCCTTATGAAATTTAAGATTTTTTTTTCAATTTCTGTGAAGAATTGTATTGGAATTTGATGGGGATGGTGTTGAATCTGTAGCTTGCTTTTTGACAGTATGGTCATTTTCACAATATTCTGTCAATACATGAATGTGGGAAATACTTCCATCTTCTGGTGTCCTTTAAAGTTTTTCTTTTCTTTTTCTTTTTTTTCTTTTTTCTTTTGGTTTTTCCAGACAGGGTTTCTCTATGTAGCTTTGCGCCTTTCCTGGAACTCACTCTGTAGTCCAGGCTGGCCTCGAACTCACAGAGATCCGCCTGCCTATGCCTCCTGAATGCTGGGATTAAAGGCATGCGCCACCACCGCCCGACTCAGTTTTGCTTTTCAGTGTCTTAAGATTTTCATTGTACAGGATTTCATTTTTTTAGTTAGATTTATTCCAAGATGTTTTTTGAGGCAATTGTGAAAGGTACTACTTTCTCTGAATCCTTTCTCAGTGTGTTTGTCATTTGTCATAGGAAGACTACCAATTTTTATATGTTAATTTTATATCTTGCTACTTTGCTGAATATATTTATCATCTGTAGGAGGTTTCTGGTGGCATCTTTAGGGTCTTTTACATATAGAACCATATCATCTGAAAATAAGTATATCTTGACTTCTTCCTTTCCAATTTGTATCCCCTTGATCTCCATCACTAGTCTCATTGCTGTAGCTAAGACTTCAGGTACTCTGTTGAACAGGAGTCGGCTGTTCAGTGGATAACCATGTCTTATTCCTGATTTTAGTGGAAATGCTTTGAGTTTCTCACCATTTAGGTTGATGTTGGCTGTGGACTTCTTGTATATTGCCTTTATTATTGTTCAGCTATATCCTCTGTATCTTTAGATTCTCCAGGACTTTTATCATGAAGGGGTGTTGGATTTTGTCACAAGCCTTTTCTGAATCTAATGAGATGATCCTGTGGTTTCTGTCCTTTGGTCTACTTACATTGTGGATTATGTTTGTTGAATTTTGTATATTGAACCATTCCTGTGTCTCTGGAGTAAAGCCAGCTTGATCACAGAGGATAATCTTTTTTATATGTTATTGAATTCTATTTGCAATTGTTTTTGGTATTAAGGGTCCATTGCATTCCATTCAAATTTTAGAACCAACTTTTCCACTTCTTCAAAATTGTTTTGAAAGAAAGAGATTGCATTGAATATGTAGATCACTTTGGAGAATGTTATTGTCTTAACAATATTAGACATCCAATCCTAGTATTGGATGTCTTTCCATTTATTTTTGTCTTTGTAGCCTTTCACATCTTATACTTCCTTTGTTAGATTTATTCCTTCTCATTTTTGATATTACTATAAATGCAATTTTCTTTATTTCCTTTATGGATTTTTCATTGTTAATGTATAGAAACACAACTAATTCTTAGATGTTGATCATACATTTTTCAACTTTGTAGAATTCTATTAGCTGTAATGTCCTCATCCCACCCCAACCATGGTGGGTTCTTAAGAATTTTGTATACATAGGGATTTTTTTCTCCTTTCCAATTTGGTTCTCCCTTTTAAATTTTTACACTGATGTTTAACCTCTGAGCCATCTCTCCAGCCCAAATTTTTACACTGATGTTTAATTAGTTTTGTTTACAAACAAGAATTTTCTATTTTCAATGGTGATTATATAACATCATTAGGTAAGGATGTCAGTGTAAAAGAAATTTATACAGAATCCTAAAAAAATAATAGATGTTAGTACTCTGTAAAATGAAGCAAGCTTCACTATTAGCAACTCTCTGTGCCTGTTACTCAGAAGCAGTTCTATTTTGGTCTCCACATCCTATCATTTTTAAAACAAGGCCTTTATTATTGCATTCCTATCAAAGCCTTAAGACATGGGTTTTCTATTTTTTTTTCTGGTGTATTCTGGCCTAGAAATTTGTGATCTGCCATAGACATGTATCCAAAGGTGTGTGTTGTATCATTTCAGTATTTTGGTTTTATTAATTTGGTACTACTGCATCCTGTGGTTCATCCTTTTCCTCCGCTGCCAGCAGTGCTTGTAGTAACAATAATACTGTAAGAGTCATTACTGTCACTTACTGATCTTTCAAGATACCAAGGAAGCCGGGCGGTGGTGGCGCACACTTTATTCCCAGCTCTCGGGAGGCAGAGGCAGGCGGATCTCTGTGAGTTTGAGGCCAGCCTGGGCTACAGAGCGAGATCCAGGACAGGCACCAAAGCTACACAGAGAAACCCTGTCTCGGAAAAAAACAAACAAACAAACAAACAAACAAGGAAATAGTCCCTGTGACATAACTAAATATTAGGGTATCATATTGTGATAAAACTCCTTATGGGGGAGTAAATGAATGTGTTTCAGGTATATTTTGCTTTTTTTTTGCTTTTAGGGTTTTTTTTTTTTTTTTTTAAGTTTGGTTCTTTTTTTTTTTAAGATTTATTTATTTATTTTGTATACAGTATGTATGCCTGCAGGCCAAAAGAGGGCACCGGACCTCATTATAGATGGTTGTGAGCCACCATGTGGTTACTGGGAATTGAACTCAGGTCCTTTGGAAGAGCAGTCAGTGTTCTTAACCTCCAAGCTATCTCTCCAGCCCCAAGGTTTTGTTTTTGAGACGGGTTCTCACATAGCACCAGAGGCTGACCTTGAACTCACTATGTAGCTGAGAACCACCTGGACTCTTGATCCTTGTCTTAGTTAGAGTTTCTATTAATGTGATGAAACGTCATGACCAAAAAGCAAATTGGGGAAGAAGGGATTTATTTGGCTTAACTTCCGCATTGCTGTTCATCACTGAAAGAAGTCAGGAGAGGAACTCAAATAGGGGAGGAACCTGGAGGCAGGAGCAGATGCAGAGGCCATGGAAAGGTGCTGCTTACTGGCTTGCTCCCCATGGATTGCTCAGCCTGCTTTCTTACAGAACCCAGGACCACCAGCCCAAGGATGGCACCACTATGAACTGGGCTTTTCCTCATCAATCACTAAGAAAATGCCCTACATACAGCCCAGTATTATGGAGACATTTCCTTGATTGAGGTTCCCTCTTCTCAGATGACTTTAGCTTAGATCAAGTTGGCATAAAACTATCCAGCACAATCCTCTTGCCTCCAGTTCTGAGTGTCAGAATTATAGGTGTGCACCACCACATCTGGCTTTGTTCCTGATTTTCACCTCTAGCTGCTGTTTTCTTCCTTTATATGGTGTATCTGGAGATCTTGATATATCTCATCTTCATTTTATAAAATTCTCACCTACTTTTATTTGACTATGCTCATCTGTCCTTATTTATGTGCATTCCAAATTGTAATTCAAACGAAAAATTTTTTTTTTACTCTAGAGAAAGAACACATTAATGTATATATCAGTTATTTTTCTTATTTCTATGACTAAATACTTAACAAGATGTAACTTAAAGGATGAACTATTTAGTTTACAGTTTAAAAAAGAATATAGTCCATCATAGTGGGGAAGGAATGGCAACAAGAATGTGAGATAGCTGATCATATTTTGTCTGTAAGCAAGAAGCACAGAGAAGATAAGAAGTGGGGCCAGGCAACAAAATCTCAAGACCTTCCTCCATCGACCCACTTCTCCAGTACGGGTCCTCCAACTAAAGATTCCACAATCTCCCAGAACAGTGCCATGTAGTCAGACTTTTTCTGTCTCACCTGCCAGCTCCCAAATCATGACAAAGAGACTTAATTACAAAAGCTTGGCTTATAGCTTAGGCTTGTTTCTATCTAGTTCTTACAACTTTAACCCACTTTTATCAATCTACTTCTTGTCTTGTGACCTTATTACCTTTATTGTGAACTGCCCATGCTGCTTCCTCTTCGTCTGGCTAACGACTCTGCATCTCTGCCCTTCTTCTTCCTAGCATCCTCTCTGCCCTGGAAATCCTGACTAGCTATTGGCTATTCAGCTTTTTATTAAACCAATCAGAAGGTGCCTTGGCAAAGACACATGTTCACAGTATACAAAAAGATTATTCCACAACAGTGCCACCAGCTAAGAACTAAATATTCAGACACATGAGCCTAAAGTACATTTTACTTTCAAACCACAATATTCTGCCCTCGCCCCCACCCCAATTTTTTTCATGGCCATCTTATAATGTAAAATTGTATTCATTACAACCTCAAAAGTCCCTATAGTCTTTAATAATTGTAACACTATTCAAAAGTTGCAAGATTCAAGTCAGGAAGCTACACACTTCAAATATATAGGAACATACAGTAAACATTTCCATTCCAAAAGGGAGAAATGGGGATATAGCAAGGAATGATCAGACCAATGTAAGACTGAAGCCCAGCAGAGCAAGCACCAAATGCCACAACATTCCCTGTTGGGCATCTGGGGCTTGTGATAGAATCACCTGAGTTCCAAGGGACTGAGTAGCCCCACTCTTCCTCTAGCTTTGCTCCCAGCAGCACACATAAGCTCTGTGCCAGCTACACTCCTGGCCTGAAGCTTTCTTTGGCAGATAGATCTTATGGTTTTGGATTCTCCAGTACCCTAGAGTCTCTATAGTAACTTGAACTTTACTTTCATAGCTTCACACATTGGTGGACCTTGTCTCCTTGCAGGGACTCCAACCCTGCCACACATTGCCTGGATTCAGCACTTCTATGGAACCATGATGCAAAACTTGATTACTTCCTCAGTTCTGAATCTTTTATGCCTTCAAAACCAGTATCATGTGGGTGATGCTGCCATGTTCAGCTGTCAGTTCAAGATACATCTTAGATCAAAGATACAGTGTCCTATATATGCTTTTGTGGCTGAATCTGGGAAAACACTTTTTTATGAAGTTGCTCTTAAACTAGAAACCCCTCCAGGGATTATTGTCAGTTTTACCCTCTCTTAAAATGAATTCATTATTCACTAGTTGGAGCCTTTCATGGATGAATTCTACCCTTAGGATACATTTCCTGTCATCCCAGTGCAGAGTACTAGGTTACTCTTCAATAGTGCTAATTATCTCTTTAACAATTACACCTACTTCTGTACCTTACATGGCTACCTTTTAAAACTTAGTCAAGTTACTTTCTTCATCACCCTGCACACTTTTCATATCTTTATAAATTACCTGGATAAGAATATCAAGGAATAACTAAGACCTGTCCTAACCTAAATGCCATCCTGTCTTGAGATTTCTTCCACACACACAAAAGGGTCTGTTACCTTTTAATTCAGCCTCATTGAATTTCTTAGGAAACTGCCAGAATACAGCTAGATTAATTGCTAGAATATGAATGGCCTCTAGGCCAGAAGGAATCTTGTTCCCTTCTAAAACCTCAAGAACTAGGCCTCCCGTGATCCACATTTCTTTTGGCATTCTGGTTTTCTGAATCCTATTAGAATGTCTTCATTTTTTTTTGCTTACAGCATTTAAGGGCTTTTCTACCCTATATCTCCAAATTCTTTTACATTCCTCCTATAAACCAGTTGTAAAGGCCTATGAACCACAGGGCTGGAAAGATGGCTCTGGCCGGGCAGTGGTGGCACATGCCTTTAATCCCAGCACTTGGGAGGCAGAGGCAGGCAGATCTTTGTGAGTTCAAGACCAGCCTGGTCTACAGACGTAGATTCAGGAAAGGCGCAAAGCTACACAGAGAAACCCTGTCTCGAAAAACAAAACAAACAAACAAACAAAAAGAAAGATGGCTCTGTGGTTAAGAGCATTGGCTACTCTTCCAGAGGAAGTAGGTTCACTTCCCAGTACTGACATGGTGGCTCACAACCAACTGTAATTCCAATTCCAGGGAGTTTGACACCCTCTTCTAGTCTCTGGCATCTTGAACACATGTGATACACAGACATGCATGCAAACACCTATCCACAAAAAATTTAAAAAATTAAAGTCTTATTAACCCATAGGCAGGTTTATCACAGCAAATAGCCCCACTCCTCAGTACCAATTTCCTGTATAACTTTTTTTTACATGACCAGATGCTTATTGAGAAGCAACTTAAGGAAGGAAGGGTTTATTTGGGCTTAATGATTTGAAAAGGGGTACAGTGCATCATAGTAAAGAAGGGAAGGCAGCAGGAACCTGAGGCAACTTGTCACATAACATCCTCAGTCAGGAAGCAGATGATAATAAACAGGAATCAGGCCCAAGCAGTAAAAGTTCAAAGCCCACTTCTTCCAGCAATGCTCTATTTCCTAATGATTCCACAACCTTTCAAAACAGTGCCATCAGATAGGGACCAAATATTTCAACATATGAACCTAGGGGGTTATTTCTCATTCAAATCACAGCAGTATATGAAAATTTCTCTGAATCAGTTTAAGAAATTACCTCATCATGACTAATCTCTACTATAGCTTCTTTATCTTGATTCTCTGCAACTGTACTGTTGGCCTGTGTCTCTGTCTACAGCTGATTTGAATCTGCCTCCATGACCACTATGACTACTGCTACTACTCCACAACCTCCTTCTCCCCCATCCCAGTTGCTGTGGATAGAACTTTAGTTCTATTAGGAATGGTAAAAATTAGCATTTTTGTTGTGCTATCTTCCCTCTTCTCCCCTCCCCTCCTCACTCCTTCCCCTCCTCCCTTCCTCTCCTCTCCTCTCCCCTCTCCTTTCCCACTTCTTCCTCCTCACTCTCACTTCTTTCCCCCCTCAGAGTGTGTGTGTGTGTGTGTGTGTGTGTGTGTGTGTGTGTGTGTGTGTAAATTGAACCAAATATTAGGCAAGCAGTTTATCAAACTGGACTACATCCTCAACCCCGGTCTTATTCATGATCATAGAGGAAACTTCTCAGTTTTTCACTTGACTATGATTTAATTGTGGCTGTAATAAATGCCCTATATAATGCCTTTATGTTTTTTTTTCTGAGAATTTTTATATGACTCTAGACCTTTATTTATTCACACATTCTTATATGCACAGTGGAGAGCATATACAACATGATGTGTCCATGGAGGTCAGAGGACAGACAATTTGCAAGAATTGGTTCTCTCCTTCCACAATGTGTGTCCCAGGCATTAAACTCAGGTTATCAGGTTTTCCAGCAAGCACATTCACCCACTGAGCAATCTTGCCAGCCCTATAAGAATATTTTGTAATCTTGATATAATATTGTATTTTATGATTTTGTTTTTCTATGTAAACCAATGTCCATCCATTCCTTTTGTCCTATTTATTTTTTGCTGGTGTGGTTTTCTCATGTTGAACCACTCTTGCATTCCCAAGATAGATCTCATTTAGTCATGGGATATAATCCATTTAATATTCTTCTAATTTCAGTTTAGTAGTATTTCATTGAGGATGCTTTATGTCAACAGTCACAAGAGATTTGGGTCTAGGATTTTCTCCGATTTTAGTAACCTTTTCTTTTCCTGGCTTCTGGATGAAGGTATTGCACACTTTATAGAATGAATAGCGTTACCCTGTGTTGGAACAGTTTGAGACTAGTTGGCATTAATTAATTTTTTAAGTATTTAAATGAAGTCACCAGGTTGGCAATAGGTTCATTTTTTCATAGACAGTTTCTCCCTGTGTAGGGTGTTCTGACTTTTACAGGTGGTACCACTGTGCCTAGCTTGGGCTTTTCTTTGTTACATTCCCCACACTAATATCTAGAGTGGCTCTGCAAGTTTGCAATCACACCAATAAATAGTGACTGAGAAGTTCCCTTTCCCCACGTTTTCTGCAGTATTTGTTGTCAGTTGTTTTCTTCATCTTAGGCATTCTGACTAGGTTAAGATAAAATCTCAAAGTAATTTTGACTTGCATTTCCCTAATTGCTAAGGATGATGAACATTTTTTTATGATTTTTTTTGAGACAGGGTTTTCTGTGTAGCTTTGGAGCCTATCCTGGAACTCATTCTGTAGACCAGGCTAACCTCGAACTCACAGAGATCTAGATTCCTGCCTCTGCCTCCTGAGTCCTGGGATTAAAAGCATGCACCACCACGCCTGGTGTGATGATGAACATTTTTAAAGGGTTTTTTTTAATTAAGAAAATTTTTTCATTCATTTTACACACCAAAGATCCCCCTCTTCCCTCCTCCCGCCCCCTAGCCTCCCTCTCCCAACCCATCCCCAACCCCTCCCCCACAAGAAGGCAAGGCCTCCCATGGGAAGGCACATCCAATAGAGGCAAGTCCAAGCTCTTACCCCTGCCTCAAGTCTGCATGAGGTGTCCTATCATAGGTAGTGGGCTCCAAAAAACCTGGTCATGCACCAGGGATGGATTCTGATCCTACCGCCAGGGAGCCCCCCAACAGATCAAGCTACACAACTGTCTCACCATGCAGAGGGCCTAGTCCAGCCCCATGCAGGCTCCACAGCCTTGATCCAACTTTCATGAGTTCCCACTAGTTTGGTTTGGTCATTTCTGCAGGTTTCCCTGTCATGATCTTAATGCACTTGCTCATAGAATCCTTCCTCTCTCTCTTTGACTGGACTCCTGGAGCTCTGCCTGGTGTTTGGCTGTGGATCTCTGCATCTGCTTCCATCAGTCACTGGAGAAAAGCTCTGTGATGACAGTTAGGGTATTCACCGATCTGATAACTATAAACTGGGATAAGCCAGTTTAGTTCAGACACCCTCTCCACTATTTCTAGTAGTTCAAGCTGGGGTCATCCTTAGGGATTCCTGGCAACTTCCCTAGCACTGGGTTTCTCTCTATCCCCATGATGTCTCCCTCTGTCATAGTAGATGATGAACATTTTAAAAGGTACTTCTTAGCTAATTTTATTTCTCCCTTTGAGAACTCTTTGTTCAGATCTATAGCCCACTTTTGAATGGGTCATTTTTTAACTCTTATTTTCTGAGTGTTTTATGAAATCATGGTTATTAATGTCAGATGTGTAGCTGGCAGAGTTTCTCTTCTGCTCTGTGGGCTTCCTCTTTACTCAATTGTTTCTTTAGCTGTGCAGAAGCTTTTTAGTTTTATGAGGTCTCATTTGTCAATTGTTGGCTTTCCTAGGCAAATGGTCCCATTTAGAAAGTCTTATTCCTATGCCTTTATCTTGTAGGATTTTGCCTATGTTTTTTCCTAGCACTTTCAGTGTTTCAGTTTTCACATTTCAGTCTTTGAGTTAGTTTTTATGCAAAGTGATAAATACAGGTTTAATTTAAGTCTTCTACCTGTAGACATCAGATTTCCCTATCATTTGTTGTAGATGCTATCTTTTCTCCAGTTTATGTTTTTGGCATCTTTGTTAAATATTAAACAGCTGTTTAATGTTACATGTACTCATGTTTATGCCTTCCTTCTATTTTGTTCCACTGGTCTACGTGTCTGGTTGGGGTTTTTGTTTGTTTGTTTTTGCCAGTACCATTCTGTTTTTATTACAATGGCTCTGTAACAATTTTGAAATCTGGAAGAGTAACCCCTCTAGCTTTGTTCTTTTTACTGATGCTCGTTTTGGCTATCGGGTCGTTTGTGGTTCCACATGAATTTTAGGATAATGTTTCCTATTTTGTGAAGAATGAGAGGAGTTTGGATTATGATTGTATTGAATCTGTAAACAGGTTTTGGTAGAATGGGTATTAGTTCTATCAGTCCATGAGCATGGAATGTCTTTCCATTTTCTGGTATCATTCTTAATCTCTTAAGAGATTTAAAGATTTCATTGTAGAAGTCTTTCACCTCCTAGGTTTTAGTTCTAGATTTTTTTTGAGGATGTTGTGAATGGGAATGTATCCATAATCTCTTTCTCAGTTTGTTTGTTGTTGGTGTATAGACACTGATTTTTGTAGGTTGATTTTTAATCCTGTCACTTTGATGAAATTGTTGATCACTTCTAAAAGTTTTCTGATCACATTTTTGGAATCTCACGTATAATGTCTTATCTGCAAATATGCAAAGTGACTCCTTTCACTATTTATAACCCTTTAATTTCCTACCTTTGCATTATTACTCCAGCTAGTGTTTCTAGCATTATATTGAAAATAGTAGACAGCCCTGTCTCATTCCTGATTTTAATGGAATGCTTTAAATTTTTCTCCATTAACAATGATGTTGGATACGTGTTTGTCACATATAACCTTATTGCTTTGAAATACGTTTCTTCCAATTCTACTCTGTCTAGGGCTTTTATCAAGAAGACATGCTGGATTTTATCAAAGGTTTTTAATGCATCTATTGAGGTGATCATGTGATTTTTGTCTTTAGTCCATTTGCATAGTTTATTACATTTATTGACTTGTTTATTTTGAACCATCCCTGTATCTCTGTGATAAAGCCATCTTGGTCTTGGTGGATAACCTTTTTGATCAATGCCTGTATTGGTTTGTATGTATCTTATTGATGATGTTTGAACCTATGTTCATCAAAGATATTGGCCTGTCATTTTCTTTATTGTTCTCATTGTGTCTTTACCTGTTATTGGCATTGTATTAGAATAATACTGGCTTCATAGAAGGAGCTTAGAGGTGCTCTTTCTATGTCTACTTTTTGAATAATAAGGATTGGTTGTAGTTCTGAGCAAATCTGCTAGAAATCTGCTTTGAATATATCTAGACCTGGGCTTTTGTAGTTAGAATGATTTTTATTACTGTTTCAGTTTCCTGTGTTACAGTTCTGTTTAGGTTGTTGACCAATTCTTGGTTTAACTTTGGTTTGTGTGAAATTTGTCCATTTCTTTTAGATTTTTTTCAAGTTAATGAACTACAGGTTTTTAAAGTATTCCATTATAATATTCTGAATTTCCTTGTGTCTGTTAAAAATGGTTCCCTGTTCATTTCTGATTCTGTTAATTTGGGTCACTATTTCTTTCTTTGGTTTAGTTGAGCCAAGAGTGTCAATTTTGGTTTATCTTCTTATAGAAACATTTGTTGGTTCTTTATATTGTTTTCTTTGTTTCTATTTTACTAGTTTCTGCTGTGATTTTTTGTTGTTGTTATTTCTTGCCATATACTAGATTTGAATTTGCTTTGTTTTTGTTTTCCAAATTCTGTTTTGTTTTCCAAATTCTTGAGTTATATCTTTAAGTCATATATTTGTGCTCTTTCTGATTTAAGTTTGTTTTTGAAACAGGGTCTTGCTGTGTAGCTTTAGCCGGCCTAGAGCCCTCAATGGAGATAAGGCTGGCCTGGAACTTAGAGAGGTCTGCTTGCCTCTGACTCCACAGTGCTGTAATGGGTCTTTGTGATTTTTTAAAATTTATTTATTTTATCTGCATGTACACCAGTATGCCAGAAGAGGCCAGCAGATACCAGTAGAGATGGTTGTGAGTCACCATGTGGGTGCTGGGAATTGAACTCATGACTTGAGAAGATCAGCTGGTGCTCTTAACAGTTGAGCAATTTCTCCAGCCCCATGGTCTTTCTGATTTTTAAATGTAGGCAGTTAGAGCCATAAATTTCCCTCCAGAGGTTTATTGTGCTGTGTTTTCATTAACTACCAGGATTTTTTTTCTTTCTTGGTGTCTTCTTTGACCCATTTCTCCTTATCTCCATGAATTTGTATACTTACTAGAGATGTGTTTGCTTTGATTTTATGTTTTATTATTTACAGTAAGATAGGATGCATGGAGTCTGTCAGAATTTGTAAAGATTTGTTTTGTGCCCCAAGATGTAGTCTATTTTAGAGAAGTATTCTGATCATGATTTCCCCTCCCCCAACTCCCCCAGATACGCTCCACTTCCCCACCCACCCAACTTCATTCCCTTTCTTTCTATCTCTTTAGAAAACAAGCAAGCAAGCAAAAGAAACACACACACACACACACACACACACACAAAAGAATAGAAAAAAGAAAAAAAAGTACAAGAAATACACACACACACACACACACACACACACACACACACTCTTATACACAAAAAACAATTCCCATAGAAACACATAATCGGAAACCATAACATACAAGCAAAAGATTGTTTTAGTTTGTATCATGGAATATTTTTTATTCTCCTTCAACTATGGGAGATAGTTTCCTGGGTACAGCAGTCTAGGTTGGCAGTGTGGTCTTTTGGAACTTGAAGTGCATTGCTCCAGGCTCTTCTGGCTTTCACTTTTTCTATTGAGAAATCAGGTGTTACTCTGATGAGTTTTCCTTTAATGTGACTTGTGATTTAGGTCCTAGATCCATTTGGAGTTAAGTTTTACAGGCACGGGATGGGGACTGACTCTGGAAGTCTCTTAATTAGGGATCTGACTTCACAAAGGGTAGCAGAGACAGAACTGAGGGTACCCTGGCCTGGCCACAGGTGGCCACAGGTCTGAAGGGGGCAGTGGAAATGAACTGGAAGGGGGCTGCCACTGGAGAAAGAACAGAATGGAGGAGGGAAGGAGTAGTCTACTGGTAGTCTACCTGGTTCCCAGCCAAGTGTGGTGTCTTTGGTGTCTCTAGTGGTTCTGAGGGTTGGCAGGGAGTCACAAAGGAATGGAGGTGGCCTAGGAAGAGTGGCTGAGGGGGCAAGGAGTAAGGGTCAGGTCATTGAGTTAGTCAGTCCCATCTTCATTTCAGCTCGAGATCTCTCCAGTATTTCTATCTCATTACTCAATTTGGTTTTTAAATCTTGAGTGGCTTTATCATTTCGATCAGTTTTGTATTTATATTTTGTTCAGCATTACTCAAGGGTGTTTTGTTATCCTCTTTAAGTTCAATGAGGTGTTTGTGTCTTTCAAATTTCTTGAATCCTTAATGACGTTATTATTGTTCTTTTAATTCTATGCCCTGGAGTTCATCTAGATAGTTCTCATTAGAGAACATTTCTATAGAACTAGTGGGTTTGATGGGACACATACTGTTTTGGTCTTTCATATTGTTGTTTTTTTTATGTGACCTGGGCTTGTGGACTTCTTTGATTGTGTGTCTAATGTGAGATTTTAGCTTTCCTTAAATTTGACCAGTGTAGGATCTATGTGTCCAGAACTAGGCTACGTAAAACTGATGTATGTATGAGCTTCTTGATTGGACCTAGGCCAGGCAAAGCCAGGATTGGAGCTATAGTTTTGAGTTAGGCCTGTGGTTGTAGAGATGAGAGTGGAGGAGGCAGATGGGCTTACAGGGGAAGGACCAACCAGGTTATATCAGCGTCATCAGTCTGGAACTAGGCCTCTGCAAAGGGATGGATGGGACTCCAGGGATGTAGTCACCAGGTAAAGCTCTTTTGTAAACTGTGGCCAGTGGGTATGGAGATGGTTGCAGGACAGATAGAAGACTTGATGGTTCTTTTTGTATGAAGGTGGGCTATTGATTTAGGATCTTTCATTGTTTTAAATGTAGGGATTTGCTGGCTTAAATTGCTCTCTGTGCATTGTTTTTTCTGAATCTTTTAAGTTTTCATATGTTCTATTTTTGTTTCAATTCATATCAAAGGCTTTAAAAAGTTTTTTATTCCTTTTTATTTTTTGAGTGTTATACATGTGTGAAGGTCAGAGGGCAGCTTATGGGAGTCAATTTTCTCTTTCCACAATGGGATCCCAGGGGCTGACCTCATGTCTTCAGGCTTGGTGGTAGGCATCTTTACCCACTGAGCCATCTAACTGACCCCATAGCAAAGGCTTTGAAATCACACAAGTGATTATTTCTTTGATTCTATTTGAGTATGTTTAATTTCCACCTAGTTTTGAATTTTTGATTTTTTTGTAGTTGGAGAAGATGCTTTGCATTATTTTAGTCTTTTAGATTTTATTGATATTGAGGAGAACAGCTAAGGGAGGATGGAGTCATATGTGCAATATACAGTGATATATGCATAAAAATGCCATAACCCATTATTTTGTATGCCAACTAGAAGTATTAATAAAAAAGAAAACGGGCACAAAAATCTTAGTGAGAACTGGTTATGGTGGTTTATACCTGTAATCCCAGTACTCAGGAGGCAGAGACATTTGATATTTGAGGCCAGCCTTGGCAGCAGAGTGAGACCTTGTCCCAAAAAAACAAAAGAATATTATTTCTCATTGGTTCTTATACCTGCCTTTATGCCAGTTGCACACTGAGTTAATTACTATTGTTGAGTAATATGTTTTAAAATCAGGAAGTGGTTTCCACCTTATAATATGCATATTTAAGTATATTTTCTTTCAATGCATAGACTTGATTTAGATGCTATACCTTACTACCTGTTGACTAAAATGTGAAGCTCAGAATGGAAATTCCTTATGCAAGTTACTTTACATGTTATCTGTTTCTTCTTATTAAATTAAAAAAAAATATCATGTGTGGGTGGGTGCACATGCCATAGCATGTGTGGTAGTCAGAGGACAACTTTATGTATGTAGCCCATTTTTTCCACCTTTCTGTGGGTTCTGGGGACCAAACCTAAGTCACCAGGCTTGCACAGCAAACATTTTTACCTGCTAAGCCGTCATCTCTTAAAGTACAACTTTTGAACACAACTTTGCAAGGCAAGGTTAGGTATTATCTATTATTTCGATTTTATGAAACTGTGTCATCCAATATTTCAAAGTAGTTTTCTGACCCTAAGGCACCAAGTTTTTCTTCTGTGTGACACTTACTTCTTTGGAGTAGAAAAACTTTCAGATCTAGCAAGGTAATATTGATGGCATTTCCTGAAAGAACTGTGTTATTAGTACTCAGTCCTTTCTAAGAACAGTTAAATCCTCCTTTCTTGAAAGAAAATAGTTAGGAGGCAGACTTTTTACCTCTTTGCTGAAGGAGGAAGGTTTGAAAAATAGACTCACTTTTCTTCAAAGAAGCCCTCTAGAAAGAAGTAGGAGGAGCATTCCTATGAGGTTGTATTCTTAAATTCTCTTCTAAGCTTGGGAGTGGCATCAGAATTTTACTTCATCGATAGGACCATTCTAGACCATATTCCCAGTAAATCCTAGGTGTCTTGCCTATGGATTATGAGGAATTGCCTATGGATTTTGTGATCCTCTGTATACTTGTATTTGTTTCTGTAAGACAGAATGCTTGTATATGGCTATTTTATCAGTTAGATCATGTAATTCCAATAACCTTGGTCCCAGTTCAATTTAAATGTTTTTTATGTGTTTTAAGTATGTACTATTAATTTTTCCCATTATTTTACAAGTAATAGATACCTACTTTTCATTATATGAGGCTGTTTTAATATAAAGTAAAAAATACATCCCTCACCTCATTTGTAAATTAGAGGCAGCAGATATAATAATCATTTTCAAAGTACAATGTAACATCTCTAGTGCAAGCATAATACAGGTTGCTATGGAGAACTGAGAAGGAGGAATCTGAATCAGATTACAAGAACAAGAGAAAGCGTCTTACAGGGCTAAATCTAGAGCTGAAGTTTGAAAAGGTGAGCCAAGTAACTCACCTGAGTGATGTTGGCCAAATAAATCAGAATGAGGTGAATGTAGGAGAAGGACTTTCATATCAAAACACAAAATGTAAGATAAATATGGGACCTTCTGCAGTTAAGTGTGGAATAAGTAAATGAGTATACTTGAAGAGGAGTAGGAAGGACTAAAGTATGTATCATTTTGTCTTTGCCTTTTTGGATGAGATTTCATTTTCCTTGCCTTCACCTTTCCCTACAGTCTATCCATCCCTGGAGTCTGATGATGATGACCCTGCTTTGAAATCTCGACCCAAGAAAAAAAAGAATTCAGATGATGCTCCATGGAGCCCTAAAGGTGATGTACTATCTATATCTTAAACTCTCTAGGAGTGGTCAGACGAAAAAATTAATTGAAGTAAGAGATATGTGATACAAGAAGATCTTATTCAGTCACTCATTTGCTTAGTCAGCAAACATCTGTTAGATTTAGTATCATGTTAGGTCCCAGAGCTAAAATGATTGTGTGACACAGTTTATGTAATCTAGCTAGGAAGAGCATAGCTGTTGCTTTTGATATCATAAACCAGGAAAATTTCAATAAACCATCTAGGACTTCTAAGAATGTTCTGGTAACCATCATCCCAGCCCCCCATGGTAATTTTGTTTCCAAGGAGGAAAAGTATGCTGACTCTTGGGCTCTGCAAGAATCTCAAGATTGTCAACTACTGAGAAGTCGTCTCTGAGGAGGGGAAGGAAGAGAGGGAAAGTAGGTCATTGAGGTCAACATGGAATTTTGAGAGAGACAATAATTTTCTTCATCTCACTGATTGGGCTGTTTACATCTAAAAGCATTTGGGAGCTTTTTAAAATTTGAGTATGTAAAATGTATGTTTCTAAGTGTAGTGTTTGAGTTTGCATGTTCACTCCTGTGTGATTATTCATATGTGTATGCAGTTGTGTTTATGTGGACCTGAGAGAACAACCTCAGGTGTGGGCCCTTGTCTTCCACCTTGTCGAGGCAGGAGCTCTTGTTGTTCAGTGCTGCAGTACACTCTGCTTTCAGGGACTCTCCTGTTCCTGCCTCCCGTCTCCTCTGTAGGCATTCTGGCATTCTGGGGTTGTAGATGCCCTTTACCACATCCAGTTTTACATGGATTTGGGGATCCAAACTCCAGTTCTCATGCTTATGTGGCAAGTGCTTTAGCCACTGAGTAATCTTCCCCAGCCCATGGTGCTTTTGCTGCTTAACAAACTACCCAAACCTTAATGGCCTAAAAGAATATTTACCATTTCTAAAAAAAAAAAAAGTTCTTAAAAAAACAGAATATTTACCATTTCTGTAGGTTGATTAAATTGTTCCTACAATCTCAGCTAGCTCAATTTTGGACTACGTAGCATAAAAAATAGCTAGGTCCTTTTTCCATACATTGATTTATCCTCACAGAGTAGCAGTGGAATTTCCATCAGCAAGAAAGACTAAACTTCAGTAGACACACACTTTTCAAGCCACTACTGTGTCGTGTTTGCTATTGTCCCAGTGACTACAACAGTTTGCATGGCTAAGCTTATGATCTCTGTAATTCTTGGAATGTGTTTTAATGAGTGAATCAGCAATATATAAAAATCAGACATATTTTCTCTATTTCTTCCTTATAGATGCTACCTTTAGTTTCTTCTATGAAGATAAAAAATTTTAACTCGTGTGTAGCAGGAATCTTAAAAGTTCTTATTAATAAAATCAAACCGAGCGTTATTGGGGTCAATGCTGGTAGATCAGAGAGACAGAACAAGCCACAGCTATCTCACCTTGCCAATTCCTCAGCTGGTCCTGTTTCCTCAGACTGGAAGCTGCTGTGTCCTCATCCCAATAGCTCTCAGCTGAACTGCTGCTTAAAAGCCTGAATGCTTAACCAGCCAAATGCTTAACCAGCCAAATGCCTCTAGTTTCTGGTCCTCACGCCTTATATACATTTATGCTTTCTACCATCACTCCCTAGGATTAAAGCCTTGCTTCCTGGGATTAAAGGCATGAGTCACCATGCCTGGCTGTTTCCAATGTGCCTTGAACTCACAGAGATCCAGAGGGATTTCTATCTCTGGAGTGCTAGGATTAAAGGTGTGAGTGCCACCATTTCCTAGCCTTTGTATCTAGTGGCTGTCTGTTCTCTGACCCCAGATAAATTTATTAGAGTACACAATATTTTGGGGAACACAATACCACCACATTTCCTCTCTTTCTGTCTAAAATTAAAAAAGCTTATAACTAATACAAGAAAAACTATCCAATAATATATACAATATAACAGCAAAATACATAATGATTCTAGTCATAAATTGACAGATTCAGATGAAAACTCCATTATAATATAACAAGTCATAAAACTGATAAACTCAGAAAAAATCATACTTATTTAAAAAAAAGTATCTAAAAGTAGATTCCATAACTGTACTAGAAAAATACTTAAATAAAGGAAACTATGAAGAAATAGTCATCCAGGATGTTACCATTCAGAAGCAGCCACTGTTAACATTTTAACATTTCCTTCTAGTGTTTTGTTTTTCTATTCATTTTTTTTCTGCTTGAAATAACACTGTAGGGGCTGAGACTATTGATCAGTAGTAGAGTGCTTGCCTATCATGTGAGACTGAATTTAATCCCTAGTACTAGAGGAGAGGGGTTTGAAATAATACTGTGTATAATAAAACTTCATACTTTTTTTTTTTACTTTTTAATCAAAGGTAGTATGTGTAGCAAATAGAATAATATGGAGGCTACTAGGTTGAACAGCAATGTTGTCTCTCTCTCTGCTTTTTCTACTTTCAACTCTACTCCTTAAAGGCAGCATTATAGCTTTTATTTTCCTGGTAGACTTCTAAAACTCAAGATAATAGAATTTAAGGCAGGCATAGTACCCCAGCCTGCAGCCCTTGCCCGAGAGAAGTGGACACAGGAGGATCAGAGGATTGCAAGTTTGGGCTTTCAAGGTGGCTCAGCATGTAAAAACACCTACCACCAAGTTTGACAACCTGAGTTCTATCCCTGGAGCCCACACGGTAGAAGGAGAGAATTGACTTTTGCAAGCTGTTCTCTGATCCCTCCACAAAATAAATAAATGTCAAAAAATTATTTTTGCTTGGCATATACCTTTAATCTCAGCATTGGGAGGTAGAGGCAGGCACATCTCTGTGAGTTTGAGGCCAGCCTGATCTATATAGTAGATTTCAAGCCAGCCAAGTCTGTATAGTAAGACTTTGTCTCAGAAAATAAAGTATTGCAGACTTATGGTCAGCCTGGGTTGCATAATGAGGTTGAAGACATTCTGGTCTACATAGTGAGACTTTGTCTCAAAGACTTTTTACCACCGTTTCTCTATTTATCGACCTAATTCTGTTTCTCCATGAATGTACCTAACTTCTCCTTTAATGTGGAGCATTTATGCCATTGCCAAGTTTTATAATTAGTAATAACATTTGAAGTAATTTATTTAGACTGAATCTCCATGAAATCATAGAGTGGTCAACATGTATAAGGATAAACATTGAAAGATCTTTCTCCGACCCTGTTCTCTAGCCTTCTGCTTCTCCATTTGGAGTAAACCACTTGTAACAGTTTCTTATGTTTTCAGAGATCAATTATTTACATATGAGTACCATTTATCTATTTTCTTTGACTTGTTTATTCTATTGGAAGATTCCTTTATATGCTGTGTTTTGCTTTTATCACTTATTGATACATTTTGCTTGTTTGTTGTTTTTGACAGTGTCTCACTATGTAGTCTTGGCTGGCTTGCAACTCACAGAGATCTGCCTGTGTGCAACACACCAGGTTCTCACCCCAAAATACATCTCAAAGATTGTTTCTACTCCCACAAAGCAATGTGTGAGACCTGTGTCCCTATTCCTCTGACAACAGTTTGTTAATATGAACTGTAACCAATAAGAACTTAAAACCAAGCCAAAATAAACTTTTTCTCCCTTAAAATACCTCTTGTTAGATAATTGGTCACAAGGATAAGAAAAATAACATACATACATACATAAATGCCCATTAATTAATACCTAAATTCTGTAATATTAACATTTTGTCAAAGTTGTTTCATCCCTCTATCCATATTTATCTAGTTATCTATAGTTTTTCTGAACACTTCAAAATAATATATATCTGTCAACATTTTGCCCATTAGTATTTGAGTATTTCCTAAGAAAGCCTCCCTCTATGATAACACTTTATATCAATATTTGTCAGTTAATAATTCTACAAGATATTGTAATACTCAGTCTACAACTAAAAAATTTCCAACTGCCTTCCAAAAATGTCTTTTTTGTTTGTTTGTTTGTTTTTCAAGGCAAGGTTTCTCTGTGTAGCTTTGGAGCCAGTCCTAGAACTCACTCTGTAGCCCAAGCTGGCCTTGAACCCACAGAGATCCACCTGCTTCTGCCTCCTGAGTTCTGGGATTAAAGGCATGCACCACCACCACCACCACCACCACTCGGCCCAAAAATGTCTTTTATCACTCACTTTAAAAAATCTCCAAAATCCAGATACAGTCAATGATGGACTTTTTTATTCTAGTTTAAAACAACTACCATATTATGTTTATATGTCCTGTAGTTCAAGAACTGGGAAGGGCACAGTGGGAACAGTTTGATTCTAGTTCATGATTTCTGGGGCCTCAGGCAGAAGAACTTTGAAGGCTGAAGCTAACCTGAGTTTGAATCTTTAGAAGTTTCCCAAGCCGAGTGCCTGCTGTGATAGGATTCATGTGGTTTCCCCACCTGACTAGCTTCCTCATTGCTCTGTGATCTCAGAGTAGTTAGAGTTGTTAATTAGCAACTTAAGTAGGTTTCTAAGGATGGGTACTCAAGGAATCCACTAAGAACTTGCCTTTCCTAACTTCACCTTAGAAGTCACACATTATATTACAGTTTACAAATGAGTCTGCTCAGAATCAATTGGAGAGATATAGACTCTTTTTTTGTTACTAATTCGTTTTTTTGAGATTTTAGTATGATTGCATAATTTCTCCCTTCCCTTTCCTCCCTTAGACCCTCCCATATACTCCTCTTTGCTCTTTTTCAAAATCATGGCCTTTTTTTCCAATTGATTGTTGTTACATAACATATTCCTAAATACATAAATATAACCTGCTAAGTCAGTAGTATACTGTTACTTTTATGTATGTTCCAGGACTAACAATTTGCCATTGGAGAACTAATTGGTGTGTTTGTCCCTGGGGAAGACTATTTCTCCCACTTTCAGCAGTCCTTTATTTAGTTCTCTATAGTGTTTCATATAGGATTGAGGCTGCCTGGGCTTTCCCTATCCACTTTGACATTTCTAGTCTTGTACTTGTTCAGCTCATTTTATGGAGTCGTGCTGATGAGATTTTATGGGTATCACTTCTGACACTCCTAGAAGATACAATCTCACAGCAAACTCCCTGATCCTCAGGCTCTAACAATCTTTCCATCCCCTTTTCCACAATGAGCCCTGAACCATAGGAGCAGGAGTGTTTTGTAGATGTAACCCTTGGGACTGGGCTCCACAACTCTGCATTTTAATTGGTTGTGGTTTTCTCCAATGGTCTACATCTGTTGCAAAGAGAAGTGTTCCTGATGCACGGTAAGGAGTACACTTATCTGTGAGTATAAGAACAAATATATAGAATGTAGTTAGGGATTATAAATCAGTAAAGTGGTTTTAGGTTCTCCAAGATTCTTGACTTTACTAACCATGGGTAGTTGGCTAGATTTCCAGTATCAGACATGATTTACCTCTTTTTGAATGGGTCTAAAGTCCAATTAGAGAGCTTTGGTTACCACCAAGGTATGTGTGCCACTACTGCACCCTTAGGGTTATTGTGCCATGCTGCTTGTTGCTGTGGCTCACAGGCATCATAGCTGGGTAGGACTGCCACTTGGTTCCCTCTTTTGGAAGCTTGCATGGCACCTTCTGGCGTTATGAAAACTAGTCCTCAGAGAAGAGGCTTTCACATCAGTCCCAGCTCAGGGGCCTTTGGACCATGTGTCTGAGGCACATGGTGTCTGTCTTCAGCAATAAGGACTTGCCTTCTACCTCTGGGTTGGGGGCAATCAAAAGCAATAGCAATAGCCTGTAATGTTTTGGGATTCCCTTGTACAGTCCTGACCAACAACTCAAAAGAGGGCTTCTCATGACTGTTGTTGGGGTTTTGGGTAGATAATCTTTGGCTCTTGAAGGGAGCATTGTCATCCCAGATGGGAAATTTTTATTTAAACTAGATGTGTATATTTATACACTTTTTAAATACACATATGTAGAGTTATAATTTCCCTTCTGGGACTGCTTTCAGTGTGTCACAGAGGTTTTGTTATTTTGTGTTTTCATTTTCATTTGGTTCCAGGAAATGTTTCATTTTTTAAAAATTTCTTCTTTGACTCATTCATCATTCAGTAATGAGTTGTTTAGTCTCCATGAGTGTGTATAGTTACTAGTCATTTGTTTGCTGTCAATTTTAAGTTTTATTTTGTTATGGCCACATAGGATATATGGAGTTATTTCAATCTTTTGGGGTTTTTAAAATTTGTTTTGTGTCCCAAGATAGTGTCTTTTTAAAGTAGCTTCTGTGTGACACTTGAATAGAATGTGTGTTTTTTGGTGTTTGAGTAGAATATTATGTAGCTATCAGTTAGGTCCATTTGATATATGATGCCATTTAATGATGTTTATTTTTTCAACCCAGTGACCTGCCTGCTAGAGAAAGTAAGGGTTTGTGTTAATCTGTCTTTAAATAAATCCAGTAGTACATATTTTTACCAAGTTGGACATACCAAAGTTTGGTGCATATGTGATTAGAATAGTAATGTCTTAGTTAAGTGTTCCCCTGTAAGAATGAAGTATCCTTCATCTCTTCTGATTAGTTTTATTTTAAAGTCTATTTTGTCAGATAATAGGATAGCAATACCTACTTGCTTTTCAGCCCCTTTGATTGGGGTACTTTTATCCATCCTTCTACTCTAAGGTGG
This sequence comes from Peromyscus leucopus, assembly GCF_004664715.2. Lineage (NCBI taxonomy): Eukaryota > Metazoa > Chordata > Mammalia > Rodentia > Cricetidae > Peromyscus > Peromyscus leucopus. The sequence goes on from NC_051083.1 coordinate 21,244,923, forward strand.
TTCCTATCTTTAAAGCTAAGATGTTTTTCTTATAGACAACAAAGAGACTTTGTTTCTTGATCCATGCAGTCAGCCTGTCATTTGATTGGAGAGTTGAGGCCATTAATATTTAAAGTTATTATTGAAATATGTGTGTTAATTGTGGTCATTGTGTTGTTGATTTTTTTGTATTTGTATTTCTACTGTTATTTTGTAGTTTTGTCATTATGGCTTCATATTTCTTCCCACAGTTTCTTGGTTATACTCATTCCTCTCTTTAGCCCAAAATATTACTTCCTATCTTTTCTTTAGGTTTGGTTTGTTGAATATAATTTTAGGCTATTTATGTCATGGGAAATTTGCTTTTTAAACCATGGTAAATAGTTTTCCTAGCTATATTAGTCTAGTTTGCTCATCATGATCCTTTTAGAACTTGGAATGCATTGCTTCCAGCTCATCTGGCTTTCAAAGTTTCCATTGAGAAATCAGATGTTACCCTTTATTTGTGACTTGTGGGTTTTTTTTTTTTTTTTTGCAGCTTTCAGTATTCTTTCTTTGTGCTATATACTTAGTATTTTAATTATGCTATGTCATGAGGAGTTTTTTTTATCCTATCTATTTTGTGTTCTGTATGCTTTCTATATCTGTATGGTTTGTTTGTTTGTTTGTTTGTTTTTCCCTTAATTTAGGGGAAGTTTCATGATCTGGTCTATGCCGTTGACTTTCTATTCTTCTCCTTCATCTTTGCCTATAATTGGAAGGATTGGTCTTTTCATAGTGTTCCACAATTCCTGTATGTTCCTTTCTTGTGTTTTTAAAAACTTTTCCATATGCCTTGCTTCTTTGGTATATCTTCTACTTGTCTCTTTCTACTTATAAGGCTTTCCTTCAGATTCTCTAGTTAGACTATTGTGTTTTCCAGTTCCTTCTTCATTTCAACTTGAGTCCTGTTCAATGTTTCTGTCTCTTGGTTGAATTCCTTTCTTAAGTCCTGGGTTGTCTTTGCAATTTCCATCAGCTTTATATTTGTGTTTTCTTGGGCATCAGTCAGCAGTTTATTCTGCTTAATTTCATTAATCTGTTTCTTTGTATCTTCTTTAAACTCCTGGAATTCTTTGATGAAGTTTATGGTGGTTCTTTTAAATTGTATCCTGGGATTCATCTAGGTAATCTCATTGGCAAACATTTTTAGAGGACTGGTACATTTTGAAGGGGAGATCTGGGCATGATCCTTCATATTGTTTGTATTTTTTATTTGAGCATGTGGACTTCTTTTGTTCTGTGACTGATATGAACAGATTAGTGCCTTGGCCAGCACAGCCATAGGCATCACAGGGACCTGGAAAATAGGGTAATTGTAGACAGAGACATAGACTCTGGATTCACTTTAAGAATGAACAATTTTATTTTTCCCACCGTTTTTATATATTGTTTAGCTAGCTACTGGAGTCAGCATTGCAAGCAGAGCTTATATGAACAGTATCTTTGGCCCTCTCATTGGAGTTCTTCCTTCCAAACTTTCCTTCCCTTGTGGCCTTGCTTTACCCCAGAGGACATTCCTCCTCTGCAGTTTTCTGCAGTCAGGGGGCCACATCTGGGTCAGGGTTTGTGTGAGAGAACAACTGCAGACCATCTGGACCCCAGCAGACTAGGCTGGAGTAGAAGAGAGGATATGTAGGCTAGTTATACCTAGAGGTGGTGAATGGCTTAAGTAGAATGGAGTCAGTTAGACAGAGAAGACTGCACTGCTGTACAGGAGGTGTCCTGACCCAAGCCTAGAGTGTGAAGGTACATCAGAGAGGTTGGATGTGGTATGGGAGGGGGCCTGTGCATCGGGAAGGAAGGGTAGGTCTCGGTGGAAGTCTAGAGGTTAGTAGTGATACAGGCAGGGGTGGCCAAACTAAGCTGGAGAGCTGGCTGTGGGACCTAGGCTAGATCTGGTTGGTTGGGGAGGGCAGGGCACATAGAGGGGAAAAGCAGGCAAACTTTCTGGGCTAGACCCTGGAGAAGGATGTATATAAGATCTGGCTAGATGGAAAGGTTGGTGTGGTGAGGGGAGGGGCCTATGGGTTGGGGCAGAGGGAGGTGGGGGCGGTGGGGGATCCTGGCAGAATCCTGGAGATAGAGACAAATGTTTCAAAAACATTTGTGACTTTTTTTTGAGGCTGAGCATCATGTTTCCTGAGCTAGATATGAACTCATTTTATAGCCATAAATAACCTTGAACTTCTTAATCTTTCTGCTTCTACCTGAGTGCTGGGATTACAGACATGCACAACCACACCTGGTTTTAGGAGATATTGAGGGAGTCAACCCAGAACCTTGTGCATTCTAGGCAATCACTCTTCCAACTGAGCTACATCCCTAGCCATGGTCATATTTTAAAAATGCTGCACTGGACTGTAGAGGAAAATTTAAGATGCCCAGATATCTGTGATACAGTTATGTGTTAGCATTTTTTTTTTTGCTGTATTTGCTTTAGATCATGTTTTAAACAGACAAAACATCACCCTTAAAGAATTAATTTCAATATCCTGCATAACCTGTCTACCAAAGTACATGTGGTTTATTCAAAAAAATCCTCTCTTTTATAATGCCAGTAACTAACCAAACAAGGACTTTGATAGCACACTCCAGATATATCATTTCCCCCTATGCTTTTCTCACATAACCATAGTCCTGCTATACATAATAAAATTAATGATTATTCATTAACTACATGATGGTATCTAATCCCAAGCACATAAATAATTTGCCAACTTTGTTGATCAAAACATTGTATATTTAATGGATTTACTTAGAATGGATTCTAAACGAAATCCATGTGGCATTTGACTCTATCGTGTCTTTTAAATCACTCTTAAGCTTGAACAGTTCCTTTTGATTTTGTTAGTTTTCTTATAGAAACTGATAAAATTGTCCTATATTAGATTTGTCTACGTGTTTTCATGTGACATCACTGCTTTTCGAGAGACTGAGTTATTTATGTAAAATATTCTTTTTTCTCATGGTATCATTTAAGTTTTTCTATCCTTGTCTTTTTTAAACTCTCAAAATACTGTGAATGGTTTGCTTACTTTTAATTTCTTAACTACTCAAATAATGCTGCAAATTGCCTGTTTCCACATGATTTCATGTTGTTTCACTATAATTGTCACTAATGACATGAAAGTTCATACTTGGAGCTGGATGTGTTGGATTTTGCCTTTAATATCCACACAGAGAGACAGGTGGCTCATCTCAATTTCAAAAGTTTATAATTTTTTCCCTTTTTTTTGGTTTTTTGAGACAGGATTTCTGTGTTACAGTCCTTGTTGTCCTGGAACTCACTTTGTAGACCAGGCTGGCTTCGAACTCACAGAGAATGTACTGGCCTCTGCCTCCCAATTGCTGGGAGGCATGTGCCAGCACACCCAGTTTATAGTTTTCATTCTTGAGGCTGGCATATACCCTGTAAAGTAATACTTAGGTACTATGTGAATATCCAATTCTCTAGAACCAGTGTTTCATTAGGACTTGTAAACTTAGGATTTTTTAGTTCTATCACTCCTTCTACATTTGTAAGCTGGCATTTTTGTGTGTATGTGTGTCTGTCTGTCTGCCTGCCTGTGTATGTTCATGTGTGTTTGGATACACATGTTTTAATAGTTATTTCCTTTTGTCTATGACTATTGAAAACATTCTTACATTTCAAAAGTATGTTTGTTATAAGGCCATTTGAGGTGACTCAGTGGGTAAAGGTACTTGCCACCACACCTAACAACCTGAGTTTGATCTCCAAGACCCACATGTTGGAAGGAAAGAACTGACCCCCAGAAGTTGTCCTCTGACCTTCACAGTTGTGCTATGGTATAAATGTACAGCATGAGTGTGACTGTCAGAGGACTTCAGCTGGGATTTGTTTGTAAAGAAAAGCTTGCTTTCTCCAGCTGAGGCTATTTGTTTCAGCTAGAATATGCTTATTGAAAAGCTAAACAGGTAACAGGTTTTTTTTAATTCAGTATAGTTAAGGTACTGTAAAAAGTTATGCCATGATCTTTAAGAACTCATTTGTTGGTTGGTATATATAAAATAATAGTCTTCAGTAGGTAATATTACTACATATCATGTCATGTGCACAGATTATAAATTCTGAGAGAGAAAAGAGCAGTGGGATCAGGGAGGTCCCAAACATTTTGTATAAGAGATTTTATACCATACTTTTGAGGGATAGGTATGTTTTAAATAAGCAAAAGGAAAATACATACTCTAGGCAGTTCAGATGGTAAGTATGAATATGGAGGGAAAGATGATGCAAAGTCATACTCTGGGTGTGTAATAAGGAAGCCATCTATCTGGAGAAACAGAAAATAAGGGTGTTTAGTCTGTTTTCTGCTGCTATAACAGAATATCACAACTGGGTAAATTCTAAATAAAAGTTTATTTTTCTCATGGTTCTGGAGGCTGGAAAGTCTACAAGCATGATGCTGACATGGTTTAGGCCTTCATGCTAAATTGTCCTATAAGTAGAAGGCATCACATGTTAAGAAGGTGGGGGAAAGATAGTTGAACTACACCCCTTTTAATACCAAACCCACTCCTACAGTAATAGCTTTATACCATTCAGGAGAACAGTGACATCATAACCTAATTGCCTCTTAAAGGTTCTTCCTTCTAAACTGTTAAAATGATAATTAAGTTTCCACATGAGTTTGAAGGGGGCATTCGAACCATAGCAGTAGGTGCAGAAACAAGGTTGGGAAAGTAGGTAAGCCAGGAACAACAAGGATATAAAAGCACATGAACAACTTTAAGTGCCAGTTCAGTGAGGTTAATTTTATTCATATATGCCTTGGTCATTAAATAGATTTTGTGCAAAGCTAGAAGCAGGAAGACCAATACAATCACCTTTGGAGTAGTCAGAAGTTGGAGAATATAATTGGCAAATAGCTAAGCATCCTGTTTCCCTTGCAGCCCGTGTGACTCCAACTCTGCCCAAGCAGGACCGTCCTGTTCGTGAGGGGACCCGAGTTGCCTCTATTGAGACAGGTTTGGCTGCAGCAGCTGCAAAGCTTGCCCAGCAGGTAAGTGTTGATACCCAACCCATGACCTTGCTACTGATGACTTAGAGCCTCAAAATGCAGGCCTTTAGGTTGGTAGGATCCTGCTATTATGGATAGCCGTTGATCTTTATTTCTGGCAGCATCTCAGCCCCTCTTATATCCTTTACATCCCAGCTCTATGACAAGCTACTTTCATAGGTTACATAGTTGACATGATTTAGGATGCATAAGGGCCCAGAGAAGTGTCCTTGTTAATACCACCTACCATTATAAGCATATAAAGTCCCTGCAGATGGAGGAGGAGGGAGAGTAAGTTTTCTTTACAAGTGTGGACCCTGGTAGGCCACCCGTGCCCCATGGAAGGCCTCATACCCATGTATAATGGACAGCATTAATTTGACTCAGTGGGTTATTTAAAAAACAAAGAAGCTAGGGCTGGAGAGATGACTCAGAGGTTAAAAACACTAACTGCTCTTCCAGAGGTCCTGAGTTCAATTCCCAGCAACCACATGGTGGCTCACAGCCATCTGTAATGAGATCTGGCACCCTCTTCTGTGTACATAATAAATAAATAAATCTTTAAAAAAAGACAAAGAAGCTAGGTAGGGCGGGGAGGGGGGGGCACATGCCTTTAATCCCAGCACTCAAGAGGCCAAGCCAGGTGGATCTCTATGAGTTGGAGGCCAGCTTGGTCTACAGAGCGAGATCCAGTACAGGCACCAAAACTACACAGAGAAGCCCTGTCTTGAAAAACAAAAACAAAAATAAATAAATAAAATAAAAAAACAAAGAGGATATGAAGATGGGAGGGAAACATGATTGGGGAGAATCTGAGAGGCTTTGGAGGTAGGGGAGTTATGGGTGAATATGATCAAAATACATTGCATGCATGTATAAAATAACAAGTAAAAAATATGTATTGGGGGAAAAATCCTCAGAAAAGACTAGATCTGTCATTTGCCTTTAGATTTAGCCCTGAGGAAATGACTCAGTTGAGTACACTTAAGTTTTGAGTCACCCACTTGTACTGGAATTTGGCCTTTTATAAAGAGGTTTTTCTTATACCCTTTATCAAATGTTATTACCTCGCTCTTCACCCCCTGCTTCTCAAGAGAACAACATTCACCATTTTTCATCCTAAAAGGTCACCTCCACTGAATCAATTTTACCTCTTAGCAGTAGTTTACAATGTGCTTTAACATTTAGTATTCTCAGAAACTCTAGGAGCATTTGGAGGTGAAGTTTTTCTTAACAATATCCACATAGCTCCTCATACCACATCATATAGCTTAGAGCACTACTGGACATCTGCTTAATGGTAGGTGCACCTATGTACAATGTCTATATAATATGCCCAATAGTCTTGTTCAATAGATGATATTTTCATCATTTTACACATGAAGAATATGAAGCTCACTTGAAATGACTAGTCAAGGATAAGACAACCAGTAAATTGAGGCGACAAGATTCAAAAATCATATTCTGTAACTTCAGATAACATGCTACTTGATTTTTCAGTAAAATGAAATAGTTAAATGCTTATATATTTTAGTAATTATATTCTATATAAGTGAAATTTAAGAATTGTTTTTCATATGATATTCTATAGAGATATAAAATTTCTGAGAAATGTCTTAGAGACTATTAATTGGGAGCCAGCAGAGATCAAGCAGGCCAAGTAGCTCTTCTTTGACTAAAATTTCCCCATCATTTATCAGTGCCACATAAGATGTAACTTATAAAGGTTTTCTATTGCTTTAAACAAACAGATGAAAGTTACTGTTAGTGCTTTCTAAGGAATAGCTACTATTTGGGTTGATGGGAATTACTTCAAAGAAGAGGCTTTGAAGTTGGAGGTGGTATTAGAGGGTAGGTTTTTTTTGTTTTATTTTGGCGGGGGGTTGGGGCGGGGGCGGTGGGAGGGAACAGGGAAGCATTCTAGGAAAATATCGCTCCTTGCTATAGCACAAAAAGCCCTCTTTGTTCCATAGTAACTTCTCTCTGATCTCTTGCCTGCCATAAAGTGTACATCCTTTGTCACCCATACTTCACTA